>NC_061795.1:19425462-19725462 GCF_021462225.1 Girardinichthys multiradiatus
GCAGTCTTACCCATGATTGGGGTTTTGAGTAATGAACCAGGCTGGGAGTTTTAAAGGCCTCAGGAATCTTTTGCAGGTGTTTAGAGTTAACTCGTTGATTCAGATGATTAGGTTCATAGCTCGTTTAGAGACCCTTTTAATGATATGCTAATTTTGTGAGATAGGAATTTTGGGTTTTCATGAGCTGTATGCCAAAATCATCCGTATTAAGACAATAAAATACCTGAAATATTTCAGTTAGTGTGCAATGAATCTAAAATATATGAATGTTAAATTTTCATCATGACATTATGGAAAATAATGAACTTCATCACAATATGCTAATCTTTTGAGAAGGACCTGTATGTCTAGGAGAGACAGGGTTAAACACTGAAAGACAGGGCCAAGTGTATCATCTGTATAAGGTGAGCATTAAGTTGTTGGCAGCAGCAGCTTGGCCCATGTCCCCCTCCAGGAAGGTGTAACAGTTAAACACAGAGCCAGGCCAGATGTAGTTTCTAGAAAGACAAAAAAAAAAAAAAAAAAAAAAACAGAGAGAGAACAAAGAGTTAAAAGCTGAAATAACAGCAAATAATGCAGAATTGGAGAGTAGTATGAGAATGAAGCTGAGAGGGAAAGTGGTCATTATGTTCTCCAGCACTCTAAGCCTAAGCAGCATAACTACAGAGATAGCTCAGGATAACATAAGCCACTATATAAGCTTTATCAAAAAGGAAAGTTTTAGGTCTAGCCTTAAAAGTAGACAGGGTGTCTGCCTCACGGACTAAAATTGTGAGCTGGTTTAACAGGAGAGGAGCCTGATAACTAAAGGATCTGCCTCCCATTCTACTTCTAGCGACTAGGAACCACCAGTAAACCTGCAGTCTGAGAACGAAGTGCTCTGTTAGGAACGTATGGAACAATCAGATCTCTGATGTATGAATTGGCCAGAAGGAGAATTTTAAATTATGTTCTGGATTTAACAGGGAGCCAATGAAGGGAAGCTAAAAAAGGAAAAATATGATCTCTCTTTTTAATTGTCATCAGAACTCTTGCTGCAGCATTTTGGATCAGCTAAGGGCTTTTAACTGTATTTTGTGGACATGCTGATGGTAAAGAATTACAATAGTCCAGCCTAGAAGTAACAAATCCATGGACTAGATTTTCAGCACCACTCCCGGATAGGAAATTTCTAATTTTGACTCAGAAGTTTTTAGTTCCTTAACAGTTCCCACTCCCCCTTTTGCAGCCGGAGTCGCAGCAGCAAGAGTTAAACTCTCAAGAGTGTTTGTCCACTGAGCTGGTGAGACTGGTCCGCTTCTCCATGACCGGTGGGGGCTTATTTAAGCCAATAGGCAGGGAGGAACACTAATGTAATTTCGCTGTGACCGTGGAGGAGCAGCACAGCGCTCACAGTGCCCAGCTGAAGTGACTGCGATACGGCGACGGTGCGTAAAGATCGTTTCTTGTAGCCAGTTCCTGGGCTTTCAGCTTATCGCTCTGCACAGCTCTTTGTTCTTGTACAACCACCGCAGAGCAGTGGAGCAGCTTTTCTTTTTTTTGTTTTGGACTTTGCATATATTGCAGATGAGAGGCTCTGTGATCTACTTTCGCTACATCAGGAGTATTAGTTCTGGATACTCGGTTTGCTGCGACTAAACTCTTCTTGGTGAGTGGACAAATGCATTTGATCGCATATTTGCCGTCTGCGTAAATAGATGGTCATATTAAATGGCAAACTGCACAAAAGCAGACTAAATGCGTCTTCGTTGTCATGGTAAAATGAACAGTTCACACCTTCGTAGTCAATGGCATAAATATTATGCTTCTTGTATATGCTCACAGTATACTGGTTTCTCAGTCCCTTGTGCGCTTTTACGCAGCACGTCTCCAAAGAGACACGAATCCCTTTCCGTGCGCGTGCCGTAAGAGTAACTTCATACCCTGACGGTGAAAAAACTCATTTCGAGCCGTCGGGATTGCAGGAGTGTGGACACTGCCCCTCTCCAGATGTATGGACTCAGCTGTCGGCTGTCACTTTGGTGACAACTGGTCTGCGCTTCTTGACCGCTGCCTGTCCGTCACGGGTCCATAGCTGTCAGGAGAGCTGTCGAGTGAGGGGGAATGTGGTCTCACAACACCACATCGGCCACAAGCAGTACAGTATGAGAAGTTTATTTTACTTTTTTCAAACTCTAACCATGATAGATCGGGTAAGAACGACATTAGAAGTAGAGGGGCTGTCAAAAAAGACATTTTACAAGACTTGTAATCTAAAATGTTGCTTTTGACTGTTTTAGATCTCTGCAATAACATTTAATAAGCAAATACATCACTCTTTTCTACCCTTTTCAGATCTGTTGATATTCCCGCGCTGTTTCTGAAACTGGGCCAACACTAATAAAGATATGTATAAACAGATTTAGTTTCTTGAAATAAAGAGAAAACCCAACCCAGCTACTCCACTGGATTTATGACTCCTTATAGACCTCTTTATGAACAGAGGTGAACATATCATAAAGTGTTTCCTCAGGGGGTCACTGGCTCACCCTCTAGAAGACATTTACATCCCCAGTTGAACCTGCAAGACACACGAAACGGGAGCTATTATGTTTAACCAAGGATGTCTGAAATAATATTTTGTTCTTATTAAGCCGTAGCAAATATCATCACAAGACATTTGGACACTTTGTAAAGCAGCCGTGTGCAGACAATACAAAGGAGGACACCTACAAAAATAACCTTTTAATGGTACAACTTAAAAGTTATTCATAATTAACGCATTTTTAAAAAGTTTATCTTTTTTAACTTGGTTCAGGAATATTTCACATGAGGAGAGAGTTTAAGTGAAGCAGGGTGAAATATGGTGAAGACAAAGAACAGGAACATGGTGTTAGTGTCACCTAGTGGGCGAATAACAGGTTGACAGCTTTACAGTCTTTCAGTCCCAGTATTCATCAAAGTAAATAAGCTCAAAGTTCTTGTTTAACAAGCTCACATTGACCAAAGTGAGTTGAGTGAAGATATGAATTTTACAAGTTCAGCCTGTGGTTGAATAAATGTTATGTGGTTCTACATCCATGGTCTTACAGCTAATGCAGGCTCCGTACAGTCCCACAAAGCCAAATACCGGTTTTATTCTCATCAAATGCAGAGCCTAGCCAGTGCAGCCTGGGTTTCCCATTCCACAGCTGCTGGCTGCACTGTTGCGATGATGTAGCAGAAAAGGCATGCGCTGGGGGAGATGTGAGCTGAGCTAAGTTCTTCTGTGATCTGCTGCAGGTGAGAATTTTGTCAGAATGTTGTGTTAATAATAGATTTCCAAGAGATGGATTTGCAACAGCTCACCGAAGCCATGTTAATGTCTCTTTTTCAGTGTCTTTAGACAAATAAAAACATGCCGTTAATAGAACTGAAGGACTTTAAAACTGAGCTACTTAGGTTTCTACGCAGACAAAAGAGGGAAGTAAAAATAGGTGACCTCATTGTTTTTTCTGGAGACAGAAATGGAAACGGCTCTGTCGCTTCTCAGTCATCTTGATGTTGACAAGTATTTGCTTATTAGATCAGGACCATACAGAGTCTATGGTTTATTTCAACAACAGAGGCCATTTACACCACCTTGCTAAAGTATTCACACATCTTGAACTTGAACTTTTTCCCTGCCCGTTTAAATCAATACTTTATAGAACCACCTTTTGCTGCAATCACCACTAATAATCTTTTGGGTCATGTTTGTACCAGCTTTGCACACCTAGAGATGGATATTTTTGACCATTCTTTGCCTAACACCTCACTCTCATTGAGATTGGATATAAAATCTCTGTAAACATTAGGTTTTGCTGAAGATTCTCAATTGGATTTGAGTCTGAACTTTGATTGGTCCATTCTAAAGGCATGAATCAGCTTTGAACTAATCCATTCCACTGTGGTTCTTGCTGCATGTATCTAACCATAATATGCTGCCAGCCTGTCAATGTGTCTTTAGAGGGACGTGCTGAGTGTGTTTTCCGCCAGACCCTGTTTTTGTAGGCCAGAAAGTTCAATTTTGGTCTTATCTAATTAGACTACCTTTTTCACATGCTTGCAATGTCTCTCACACAACTTATGGCAAACTTTACCTTTTATGGCCTTCTTAAAAATAACTTCCTTCAAGACAATATTTCTTAAGGGCCAGATTTGTCACATGCACATCTAACAAATGCCTTGTGGACAGATTTTTCTACCTAAACTGGGGATCACTGTAACTTCTCTGAAGTTACCATGGGTTTTTTGTTTGCTCCCTTAACTGTCATTTAAGGTAGTTAACCATGCTTTGGTTGGTTTGTAGCTGTAACATACTCTTTCCATTTTCAGGTGACAGACTGAAGAGTGCTTGATGACATATTCAAAGCTTGGGATATTGTTTTATACCTAACCCTGCCTTGGACCTCTGTACAACTTTATCCCTGATCTGTCTGATGTTGGTTGCTCAGGATTTTGCTCACTTCAAATACAAGCCACACTTTTCAGATTAGTGTTTGTGAAAAAAAAAAATACTTTTAGTTGATTTGTCACATAAAATCTCAATAAAATAAATAAAAAATGCGATTGTGTTTAAAAAAAATTGTGAAAGGTTCATTGGTATGAAAATTTGGCAGGGTCTAATGTATTGTATATCCGGGTACAATACATTAGATGAGAAGTTAGATTCATTCAAACTTCACACTTTTCTGTAAATGGAAAAAAATAATTGAAATGAAAAGAGTTTCATACATGAACTATGAGCCTTGTCTTTGTGTGTATTTTTCTCTTGACATGTACAGTGACAAACTTGTCTAGATGTGAGTGAGTGCAAGCACTTAAAGCAAGAAACTGAGCTGAGTTTCAATGGGCAGAGTGTAAGACCTAGTACCAGTGTGTATACACTCGCCACTGTTGATTTAAGTGGTCAGCGTGGATGAAATGTTCATACAGGCCTGTTTGTGCAGGGACAGAATGAATCACCTCGCGTTTTGTGTAAATCGCCTGCAGGCCAAACACGCTGGCAAACTTTCATCCCCCAGACGTTCTCCAGCTTACCGCAGCGTGGCTAAAAGCAGCCCAGGACAGGGCCGAGTGTTGTGAGGAGCTGTCAGAGGAGGCAAGTCTCTTCATGGTTGTGGACGAAGAGCTGTGGCCTGGAGTCGAGTTGCCACAGACAAACTCCAGAGGGACGAGCCCACTCACTGTAAACTGTTTGGGGAAGGGTGGCAGATGGCTGGATGAAATACAGCTTATTTAAAACGCCGGTGGTCCCTGAATGTGTAGTGTAGTCACTGTGCCTTGCGGAACAGATGGTGGCTTGGATGGTAGAAATTTAGGACCGTGTTACAGTGTGGTCATTTAGAGGGGGCATGACTGTTGTGAACCTTGTCCTAACTTTGTACATTCATTGTGTACGAGATTGAGCGGCATTTGCCTAGAGCAGAGGCACACACTAGATCCACATGCTAAGCATTATTCTGAAGTGATTAAAAGTAACTATGGTTACTTAGCGCTTCCAGGCACAACTGTGTTTATGAGGAGCTACAGGATGGAGCTCGAGAAAAATGGGTTTGGCTCAGCAGATTTCTTGTAACCACACAGCATAATTGCGGGACCAACCGTCAGACCACCGCGATGATGAAAGTCATGCTCGACGCACATGTTTCATTATCACCACCATGTATAGGCATGATGCTCAGCTCTGGATGTATACTACTTAATAAGCATTGGTGCAGTTGCACAAAACTGCTTATTATCACTAGGTCTGTCTTTGATAAAGGGGAATAACAGACATAAAGATTTGTCAGCAACTTTAGCGATAAAGGTTTGGGAAAGTTTTTTCTGAGCTAAATTGACAGACTGGGATGTTAAATGGAGGGTATGTTTTCTCCTCTACTTCACTCAGATACATCCAAGCTATGGTATCAACTTATCAAATACATTTTAATACAAAAATAAGATAATCTGAGTAAATACAAAATACAGTTTACAAATAATGCAGAAAAAGTATTTTGTTAAATCATGAAATTACTGTCAATTAACCATATTTTCTGTAAAGCTGCATTAAATTTTGCAAGCCGCATTCAGGTCCGATTAAATCCAGACCTGTAGAACCGAGGAATAACTTAAATAGTATCTGTCTGACAATATGAAGTAGGATAAAAGATCTCAAGAAGCACCACATATATGTCTAGAGCTGAAGAAATTTAAGAACATTTCTTGAGAAAAACAAGTAAAACAACCCATAACAATATCAGTGTAGGCCTCACTTCCCTACGTTTATATCCACTTAAAGATTTACGTTGCAAAAAGAAAGAGACTAAGCAAAACTGGCTCTCATGGGAGAGTTTTTAAGACAAAATCACTGCTTTCCAAAAAGAACACAGTAAAAAAAAGACTATGGACAAAAGTGGATTTTTTGGAAGGTTTGCATCCTGTTACATGTAGTATAATACTTACCTACAGTCAAACATGGTAGTGGTTGGGTGACAGTCTGGCGCTTCTCTGCTGTAGTTGATGAAACCATGATATCTGCTCTCTAGTAAAATAATCCTGTCAGAGACATCTTTTTAATTTTTACCTTAAGCCCACGTGCACTCGGGTTCTGCAGCGGAACAATGAACCAAAACACATGAACAAAACCACTTCTGAATGACTCAAAAAACCAAAGGGAAAGTTTTGGAATGTCCTAGTTAAGGTCTGGACCTTAATCTGATTTAGTTGCTGTGGTATGACCTTAAAGACAGTGTTCATACTTGAAAACCCTCCAGTGTGGCTGAATTAAACAATTTTGCAAAGAAAAGTATGTCAAATTCCTCCACAGTGATGTGAAATACTGACTAGTTTTTTCCCTCAGTAAACGAAATCACCATTTGAAAACTGCTCATTGTAATTACCCAGATTTTTTTCAGTTTGACAGTAAAAATTATTTATTGATCCAAATCATTTAAGTGTGGCAAAAAAGCAAAAACAGAAAAAAAAAGGGAGGAAATATTTAAATAAGCACATATTTACGTCAATATAACCATTTAAAAGCCCTACTTATTTCCCCCATCACATAACAACAGTGGATCCAGCTAAGTGTTTCAGGACCTTTAGGGAGAAATATCCTAAAAATGCACCTCCTACCCCCTCTTCCTGTGGCTCTGGACTCTCCTGTGTTTGCATTATTACAGGGGTGGTTCAGAAATCAACTTTGGTGGGTAGGGGAGTTTTGGACTGACAATAATAATGTTTTGTCCAATTTTTGAGAAAGGATACAGAACTTTAACACACTTTTTTGAGATAAATAAAATCAGATTAGGCTTAGGGACATGTGCGTTGATGAATAAATGGGGATACTGTTGTAATTTCTTCATTTTCTTTTGGACTTAAACCTACCTTTAACCTCTATCAAAGCTACTGCTGTACATTGTATTCGCTTGTATTATAGTCCTTAAAAACAAAATTGGAATTGGTCAAAATGGAAATCTTCAAGCCAGATCTCAGAGAAAACCAAGAATCATTTTGGCCACAGCCTCATTGGCGCATCTTTATTACATTCAGACAAAACATACTTGAGTTTGTTTATCATAGAAACCATAAAAATTCCTTGAAGGTATAGTCCATGGTTGCTGAAGTAAAGTTTTATTAACAGGTTGTAAGCAGTTAATATCTTACCCACAGTGGATAACTCTATTGGAGCCTTTTTTTAGTATCACTCCATATTAGCATGTATCAGAGGAGGAGGGTCAAGACCAAAGTGGACTTGTAACATCTTAAACAACACCACAACCTCAAAAATATCATGAAGATTTATGCAAACACTACTTTATGAACCTTCTAACCAAAGTTATGTTATTTACATTGATGCTGATGATTAGTTACTTGACTAATCCAGGGGGGAGATGGTGTTAAATACATATGGAGAATGGAACATGCAAAGCATATCCAGTCAGAAAAAACTGTCTCGTAGGAAAAAAACGGGAGGTGTAAACAACTGAAATATTATATTTTATATTATTGGTTTTTAAAAAGCTTCATTCTGACCAAAAACACTTTAAATGCACCTTTCTCAGTATGTATTTCACAAAGGAACATGATAATGCATCATCTCCTATCTCCATTTCCTAAATAAATAATAATTTGCCTCTGTTTAAATGAGCACCAATACAAACATAACTTTAGTTTAAATGTTCATAAAATCATGTTCACAAAAACTGTTATGATGTTTTTGACATCTGAGCTGTTTTACGGACTAAAAAAAAACAGTTGGTCTAATTAGTGGCCCAAAAACTGGCACACAGATGTGTATTGGTCTTAGATCAGATGCTAAAATAGGGAAAAATTAAAAAAATAATGCAAAAGTTAATGTGTGAGAAAAAGATGATATTTCTGCTCGATATTCCAACTACAGATTGGTTAATGTTGACAAAAACCACTTGAGGATGTGTCTTGCAAAGCAGCAGGCAGAGCTGGAGTGTGGGCTCTCTGAGTGACACAGAAAGAATTCGTTTGGCCATAACAACCTGATGGGAGCTCCTGGGGAGTGCCAGTTCAATGACTCAGACTTTTGTTCACTGTGCTTTCACTATCTTCCTGTTACGGGGGCTGGGCTCCTAAAGAAAACAAGCAGCAGTGCAACACATGTGCGCATCTGGATCCATGTGTCCTGTCAGCAGAGTTGCATGTTGAATTTTACCTCCTTTGACCTTCCAAAAAAAAAAAAAAAGAAATCTCTTAATCTATTTTATGGGAAAGTAGATTAATTTTTAAACTAAAAGAAAGACATGTATCAATACCTCATTGCAAGTTCCAGGGCTAAAAGAGGTTTGTTAACATTAGATTCCTCAGTGTTAGCAGTTCCAAAAATAACACACTGACTGAAAGAGACACATTACATGAATGGCCTCTAAGAATAAACTCCGCTCTGGGAGACTGCTATCCAAAGTGATAAGATGGCTGTGCTCCTTTTTCCATCCCACACATGCATAATGCCAACAGATGGATGCAAACCTATTTGCAGAGAGAAGCCAATGAGTAACATCTGGTTTGTATATCTGATAAACTGACAGAGACCTCTTTGGTCACATAGGCTAGACCCTAGGTTTAACATGCACACAATAAAAATACCATGCTTTCCAACAGTAAACAACTTTAATGTTTTTTTTTAATAACAATTCACAACAAGGGAAACAGTTAGGTTATTTATATAGGGCCAATTAACAACAACTGTAATCTCAAGACATGTCAAATTATTATCGCAGTCTATTAGTGCAGTCCAAATTCAATTCAGATCAATCAAAATCATTCCAATACAATCCCATCACATAGTCAGAATCAGGAGACAATTACACTAAGTCCAATTCATTTCTAAATATAATTCAGTACAGGCAGATTCTGTTGATCATATAATGCTAGTTGGTAAAAAAAAACTAAACATTTTGTCTAAGGATACCCGGGAGATTGCATTGAGTCACTCATTTTGCAGTATGATTATGAGCTTATGGTATTTATTGCCTGAGGTGTGATATAATTTAGTTATGGTGTGGAGATGGGGTGTAGTGGAAGTTAGGTCACCCAAACAACAACACCAATTTATTCCCCAAAATCTGACACATAATAGTGCTCTGGGGCGACGGTGGCCCAGGTAGTTTGTCCTGTAACCGGTGGGTTGCCGGTTCAAACCCCCATGCAATCTGTCTCAGTTGTTGTGTCCTTGGTCTAGACACTTCACCCCCCTTGCCTGCTGATAGTGTTCAGATGGCCTGGAGGCGCCGATTGTATGGCAGATTACTTCTGTCAGTCCGCCCAGGGTGGCTGGGGCTACTACCTGGCCTACCACTGTCAGTTTGTGAGTAGGTTGATGAATGTGTGGATGACTGATTGTATTGTAAAGCACTCAAACTTGATAACATGGCATACAAGTGCAGTCCATTAATCATGTACCATTTACCAATTACAACAGCCTGCATTGATTAAATATGCAATGTCAGTTTAAGGCTAAGTTATGAGAACTGCTTAATTTTTTCTCTGTCATCTTTAGGGAAAACAAAGACTCGGAAAAAATTGCTGCCAGAAATCAACTGTTGTTAGGGCTGAAAATATTTAACATGACTACCATTGAAATAAAGAACACAATTTTCTTTGTGGCCATGGTGACATGTATGCATCAGATCATGGTACGATTAGACTCTTGTGTTTCCTTCTTTTGTTTTGGTCATGAAGCTATATTATTGGGTAAACTATTGGGTAATGGCAAGATGTTCAACCCATGTTTTATGTATACTACTCCAGTAAATGCTGCTTAGACCATGCCACTTTGGTTCCACAATCCCATCTCCATGCTCTGTAAGCATGCTCAGCCTTGTAGTTATGTAATTGACATATATCACTTGAATACCAAAATTAGCATTCATGGCTGTGTGTTTGTCATGAAACTATTATCTGAAAAGATCTATAGAGAATGTTGTTTTTATTATTATTATTCTTTCACATCATTTGAGCTTCTCATCAGACAACCTAACTGCCTGGTCAGTAACTAACTGTGATGAGGAAGATCAAATACAGACCACTTGCTGTCATGGTCTGTAGGCTTTGTTTTGGATTATAGTTATTGCATTTATTCATATGGTAGCTTGTGTTCAGTTAGTTTTCATTGTTTTCATGTATTTGTATTCAAATCCTGTTTTCTTTTGTAGCATTCACCCCATTTTGTTGCAATGGTGTGTAAAATAGACATACATTCCCTTTGTTTGCTGATTTCTACTCACCTGTTGTTCATTTGTAATTAGTTTTCCCTGTTTATATTCAGCCCGGTGTTTGCTTGGCACTGCAAGATCAGTCATTGTTTCTTGTCTCTTTATTTCTCTAGTCTTCTTTCATGTTAATGTTTGCTTTTTGTCTTTCACCAGTGACAATTTTTGATTTGTGCCATTTGGGCTCAGAGGGACACTAAAAAGGCAAGGGATGCATAAGAAGCAGACAAAAAAAAAAAAAAAAACCTTTTTGTCAATTACATCTTGAACAAATTTTCTATTTCTTCTTTGCATGTGCAGTCAATGGAACCTTCGCACACTGCTGCTGAGAATAGGGAGACTATTTTATTTGCATTTTATTCCACTACAGAGCTTAGATTTTTTCCTGCATTTTCATTGGGTCTGGAGCCGCAGAAGGAGGGGCTCGCCCGGGGCACCATTCATACAAGAGCACCACCGTCTGCCACTATCTGCCTTCAAATGAATCCTTCATTCTTAACTTCACCCCATTAAACACTCAACTGTACACATAATAAAGCCAAACAAATTGCAAAAAATAGATGAAATACTAGCCAGACCTTTCTGTAACACCATTCACACTCACTTTAGATATAGTTTGTCACCTATAGAACATATGCCATGAACAGTTGTGTTATTTGTTTTGATTCATTGTCTTAAATCTTACTGTAATCCAGATTAAATCCACCCTTTACGAAACAAGTTCCCACATTGCACATGCCTATGGTGATAACACATAAACTATAAGGCAGCTAATTAGTTTCTATGAGTTAATTTGTATTTTAGTATTTTTTTTTCACTTTTTTAAAACTTTGCATTTTGTGATAAAACCTGCTACTTAGGTAAAAAATATCTTACATAAAATATGGTTCATTTTGCATAACTACTTGTTAATTGTCATTTACAAAAATACATTACTTACATGCTAAGTTAAAAAATGCTAAAAGGATTTACATTGTAATAATAACATGAGCACACACATCTTCAAAAGTAAGAAATAACAGTTTTAAGATAATGAAATACCTGTCCAGTCATACAGCTAAGGTAAACAACCAAAACCAATAATGTAGTTCCGAAAGTGTATAACTTTTTTATCTTTGTACAAAACCCAGACCGATCTCTTTACATCATCTTTACAAACATCATCTTGTATTTTCTTTCTGGATTTTTTATTGTGAGTCACATGTGGAGGTGAAAGGGTCAAGAGCATCGAATCAACTGGGAAGTTTATGGGGAAATCACAGGGCCTCTCCTCTGCTCTTTATGCTGTTTTACTACCACCTTAATGACTTTAATTGTGTCCATTTAAGCAAAGTTAGAAAGAAGCATCCTTACTTGCAGTTGTCAGAGTTCCTTCTATCCTCTGGCACTGGAGCATGTGTTTAATTAGAACACACTAAAAAGACTGTAACAGAGCATTCCTTCAGGAATGTTAATGATTAGTGGTATCCTGACGGAGCAGCTCTTAAATGTCTGAGCATTGTCGGATTCCTCGGATTGACTGAAGTCACCCAGTTCATGAAAGTGTTTCCACATGTGGGAATTCACAACCTTTTTCTTTTTCTGCTTTCCTTAAAACTTAATTGTTCCCTTCTACAACTCACACCCAAGTATTCCCTGTTTTGATATGTAGGCCTCCTTGGTGTGCAATTCGTGTAAGCCCAGGGCTGGATACTCACAGGAAATGGTTACGTTGAAGGATGAACTGTTCGATCTTTTAAGCAGGGTTCAGGTAAAAATTCCAGATGTGTGTTACACTCAATGAAGTTTGAGGATATTAAACCTGGATACAGACAGATGACTTTTTTTCAGAATTGTTGAAACTTTGCAATACTGCTTAACTTCAATTAAACAGATTTCTTTTTTTAAAGAAAGAGAGCTGGTTGAACATATTGGTTTGAGCTGTTAATGTCCTGCTTTGTACATTTATGTCTGTATACATCCAAGTTTGTCCATGAAGACCACACATTCTGCCAGTCCCATGCTTTTGTTAATAGCAGCATGTAATGTTAAGAGCAGCCCATTCATCCAGCGACTGCTTTGTGAGTAGACAGCCTCAGGCTTTTGTTGAGTTGTAGCATCCTCAAATAAAAGAGCTTCCTCCCTTTAACAGCCCCAGGAGCTGTGTCGCTCCACTTCCTATTGTTCCCAATGAGGTCCAGCTTTTACAACTAGGTGAGAGGGTGTCAAATCAAGAGTGAAATATGACCCATCACAATCAAAGAAATGTTAGGTAAAGCAGTTGGACAATAGAGTACAAATAGCATGATCAAGAACATTTTTTACACTATAAAAACAGCCGGGTAAAAGAAAACAATTTGGTTTATTTTGTTAACACACTCATGGGTCAAAAATGGTTCAATCCAGGGTTGAGTGAATTTGACAGAACAGGGTTGGGTCATGAATTTGACTCAGTATAGTGGGTAAGGTTTAGATTATTTATTAATTATAATTCTATAAATATGGATTAAAAAGTCAAATGCGCAACACGATGGCTTTGAAAGCGTGGACTGGAGGAATCAGTAAGTTTAATTACTAAACCAGTATTATTTAGGTAAAAATCAATGCTTTTTTATTTTATTCTGCATTGAAAATTTTACATAAAGCTGAAATGGCTCTTTATAGAGTAGAATACACATACAGTCACATTTTCTTTCTGGATTTTTATTAGTCACAGGGAGATAAAAGAGTCCAGAACATCAGAGCAACAGTGAAGCTCTTCTCTGCTCTTTGTGACTTTTTACTACCATCTTATTGACTTAAATTGTGTCCACTCAGGAATACTACATAGGTCGTATGTTGGTACTTATCAGTATCAGCTAAGTCCAATCTCAAGTTCTATTTTTCATTCGGACATTTTTCAATTCCGGACTCAGGAGAAGTGCATTAACTTTTGGATCTGCATGGAGTTGGTCAGTATTAGTCTGTAATTCTTAATGCCCCTTGTGAGAAACTTTCAGATGAGATCTAAGCTTTCCCTCTCAGCTGCCTTCAGTGTCAGAGTGGAACAGTTAAAAGGGGTTATATGAGGGTTACAGGGCTAACAAGACCACAGTCTGACCTGAGTTTGTCAGCGCCAATCTAGCTAAGTCAATATCAATGCACTGACTGCTCCACCAGTTGACCTTTTCCTCCCTTTTTCAAGGCGTAAAAAAGGATTGTTGTTACAGTAGGGTGATAGGCTTTTATTGGGCTTTATAGCTGAAGCTTTTGTTGGGACTGTGTTCTGCTAATACCCGTTGGCAAGTCATTCAAACCTTGAGAATGCCTGCATTTTATAGGTAGCTCACACACAAGTGAGAGCTTTTCTGGGCAGCAATCATCAATGACTGTATGTTGGGGGCTGACCTTCCCTTTGCCCCCTTCAGAATACCAGTTTATGAGACATCTTTAAAGCAACACTTTACAAACCAAACAGATTATACAGAGTTTCTGTGTCAATGGAACATTATGATACAGGCTTACAGTAAGTTATAACTTTGACCAGATGTTTGTTTTTTATGGGTCAGTATCTTCTTAGACATGTTGGAACCAGAGAAGAATGCAGCTTCATCACTGGGTGTTGGATTTGATGATCATCATCCTCTCGCTCTTTCATTGTTGGGGCATGCTGGTGTCGGACCTCCTCGCTTTTAGCAAAGGGCATATTATGCTCTTTTTTTACAACGGTGAGAAGGTGCAGACCAGGTGTGAGACGAGGTTCAGGTCGTTGTAAGTTTGACTGGGGAATGGGCCGTAAAGCCCAGAGGCCACAGATTTATGGGTCATCTGCTGTTCTCTAAGGTCGAAGTTCAGGGATCCCAGACTTGTTCAGCTTTTTGTTGTTCAACTATTCAAGGTGAACCTTGAACCAGCCGTGTACGTCAACATTTACAGTGGAATGATCGTGGAGTGAAATTAAGTGTTGATATTCTCAAACAGATTCCTGTGACGGTCTTCAAATAAATGTATGCGCCTTAGTTCACTGTCAACATATCAACATGAACCACTAAGTTTGTGGTTGGCACTTTAAAACCAGTCACATAGCTAAAAAATGCTGATCTAAAACGATTTGTTTGAAAGTATTACATGCTGGCAGCATTCTGCTGTAAGAAAGAAGTCTGCTTTTGTTGTTGCTCCGCAACTCTTTTGCAGATATGCTGGTCAATTTAGCTTTGCATTTCATGAATCTTGCCTTTGGGGGAATCCATTATGTCTGTCTTCCTCTCAAAGACTTGCTAATAGAGCAGGGTGCTGAGTCTTTCTGACCGACACAATGGGCTCAAGTTTGTTTCGAAAGAGTGGCTCTTCTCCCTGGCCTTGGCTGCTGCAATGGCTTTGTCTACATATGTATGCAACACAAGAGTGTATTCTCTAAATGCACACCTGTCATCAGTTTGCTCTGCTAAATTCTTCAGTTTGAAAAAAAAGTTTAATTACAAGGAAGATCGGCAAAAGTAAGACTTATGCAGCTCCGTCAGAAACATTCAGAAAAACTTTAGAAATTGCTGATACGGATTCTTTCTATCTTGCATTTTCACTTTTGTTGTTTAGTTCAGCTGAACCAGAGAAGGTAGTTCAATGATTTTTTTTTACTCAAATGCATCATAAAAATTGCACAAATTATTAATTTCTTACAACTTTTGCTTTTTAGCCGTGTTCAAATTTGTTGCTCACTTTTGCTAAAGTAATTTCCACCACCAAAAGAGAGAAATATCTAAAAAACAACATATGGGTACTAAAGAGAGCACAAGGATCCCAAAAATGCTTCACTCTCAGAAGTTGCTGAAGAGAGTTAATAATCCATAACATAAGGGCCACCAGAGACAATAGTCTCCAGTTCAAAATGTGAGTTCGTAAGTGAGGATTTATTTGGAAATTTATCCAGAGAGCAGGAGGAAACTGGAAGAAATGCTGTCTGAGTACAGTAGCTTGTAGACCTAACAAACCAGTGCCCTACAAGAGTGATTTAAAGGTACTTTATGGTGAGCCCAGACCACAAAAATGCAAGGCAATGTTCAGGTTAGACATTGCAGTTCCTTCTCCGGTTCTGACCAGCAAAGAGAATAAGCACTCCCTTTTCTCTAAAGAACAACTGTCACCAGAAAACTTTATATAAGGAAGTCTTGTGGTAATTTTACAAAGAGTCTCTTTTCTCTAAATAATCAGCCTGTGTTTCACTTAGAGTAACTCGAGCAATGTAACTGTTGTTTCAATGAAACCATCTGTTACACCATTCAAACTGTACTGCTAGTTTTCTCACAATAACATGTATTAGTCATGTTTGGTAGTAAAGTTACTCAGATGAGAGTTTTTTTTTTTTCTTCACTTGGCTTGAACACAGATAAAAAAAAAAAACAATGCTGCTACAGCTAATTATCATTAAAAGAAGGCATATTCTTATCTGATTAACTTTGTGCTGACAAACAACAGCTGCAGCCGTCTGGTGGTCTGGTTGTTCATTCCCTGCTCGAACTATCCCAAATAGCCCACACAGTAACTGTGTTGCATCCTCACCCCCCAGCTTTGTGTTTTTCCTTCTCTTAAATTCGAAATCCTCTGAATCCTGGGTCAAAAACAGTTTCCAACAGAGAGTGTTTTTGAAGGGTGAAGGGAAAAGCTGCTTCAAATAAGTCCTCACTACATCCTTCCTGTGTGTCAACAATAAGCAACCACACACCCATTCAACATTCAACTGTAACTAAACCATCATGAAAAGCGGAATTTGCACCAAAGAGTAAAATCTTTGTCTGTTTTGATTCTCCTGCAGAGGGAATGAAGAGGCAGATATCAACTTTATTCTTTGCAGTGAGATTTATTGGACAGGCTGAAGTGTACATTTTATGGACCATGTCTATAATTAACAGCTGGGGTTAGTCTGAGATACAGTTTAAAGTAGAAACTTCTCTTGCAGGATAAATGAAAACATTTAATTATTTTCATCTGGACATCACTCATCAATCTTTGAGTCAACAGACACCACCCTCTTACTTGGTGACATCTCAGCATAAGAGAAAGGAAAGGCAAACCACCAGATGAACCAGAACCTAAGTCCAACATTTGCTTGAAATAGTGGGGGAAGAATGTCATGTGAAAGCAGTTGTGGTTTTGAAGCGGTCACAGTGGTAAAATGAGCTCTACCATCACCGATGTGCTACTTTAAAGCTCTGTTCATGTGAGCTCCGCCGGTGTTTCTAATTTGCAAGCGTGTGTTTGAAGTGCGAGGGATGGGTTAGCTAACGGAGAGAAACGCCCTGTTCTGCCACACTCTGCCTTGACTGGCTGCTGTGAGGGTGAGGGGCTGGGCTGGGTTTCAGAAGGTTGGAAAGGAGTTGGAAAATGAGGAGGAGAAGTGATGGCTCAGACAGAGAGAGAGAAAAGTGAGGTGGCCATCTGGTTGGACATCTCTGTGACTTCTTACAGTCTGAGCTTAGATATGGGGTGTTATGCGGACAGCTCTGATAGACTTGCTGCTCTTGTCTCGGATTCAGAACCCACAGGATCTTGCATAGTTATGGATCCTATAGGCTGGAAAAGAATCTAGGACTGGGTAGTGGTGATAAGATCTGTTTCCTGAGTGCCTTTTGAGAGTTGGCCGACCCTGAGGTAAGAACAGTTGGAAAGTGACCAAAGATGTGAGCTGTTTTTAAGCAGTCCTTGTTGCAGACACTTGATGAGGTGCAAATTGTTGTTTTGTTTTAAGTGTGTTGACCTGATGAAGTTCTTATTTTGGTCACTGTCAATCTATATTCACAAGTGTCACCGTTTGAAGAGTTAATCTTAAGCTGAACCATAAGAAGTAACCTGCACTGATGTCTTTTTTACAACAGTTAATGTCAGTTCTGGTCAGGGTTGGAGGTCTATTAATTGTATATCCTTGTGGAAACATCATTGCCATTCGTTTGGTTTTGGAAAAATTTACTCTCGGTAGGCTAGATTTTATCCTCAACCTTTCCATGTGTTTTTAACTTGTTGCATGTTAAAGCTGCAAATGAACATCCCCAATTTTGTTTTTTACTTCACGTTATTATGAGCATCTATTTGTTTGCTCATGTTAGGAATATAAAGATAATTCAGTTACAAGTTGGGGATTTACCTGGGATTTGTACACAGGAGTGACTACTGTTTTACACAAGGGTGTTACTGTTTAACAGATCTGCACTTGCCTATAGCGTATTATGCTATAGGGTTTTAACAACTACAACAAATTAGGTGCCAAAAGTTGACAGACTCACCTTTGAAAGTATTTGTGTGGTCAGGGAAATTATGTACTGCTTATTTTTCTATCTTGTATGACATGAAAAATAAACCCATTTTCCTAAGTTTAAGCTCAAGCATGCAGCCGCATAGAAGAGAAATTCTTGTATTTCTCTCCAGTTAGAGTCGATCCAGCATCACTGAGGTAACAGAGGCCAAGTTAAACATGCTAGGCTAGTGCAAAGTGACAGAGAGCACTGTGTTTGGCGACGCACATGTCCATCACCCACTTCCTAGAGGAATATAGACAGTAATTCAGACCAGAAGCTGCTTCACTCTCTCAAGGGTTGTAAATCCAAAAGCTCCAAACGGTGGATTTTAGTTGGTTCTAGTTTAAGTTCTTTGTCCACTTTGTCTCTATGTACTGTTGTTTCTCTGCGTAGTCCTTTGAGAGCTTATCCCACAAAGCGATAAATAACTTGACCAAGTGATGGTGGTGCTGTGGAGTCAGACAGCACATTCTGGCACCAGTCCTCTACAGGGGTCAATACATGTAAAGGGGTTATTTTGTTTCCTGGTAAACCATTTTTGCAGCTACATTGTGGAGATCTTTAGTAGAATTAAAGCCTTCATTCATACTTTACATAACTTATAGGTTGCTTACTCCCATATCTGCGTTGGCTAAAAAGCAAGATTTTTCAGCTAACCAGAATCCAACTTCCTCATCTTTTGTTTAACATGACATTAACATTTTCATTCATGTTTGTCACCCTGCTTTAGTGTCAGTCTGATCGCACCCCCACCGCCCTCCACCGCTACGTTGGCAGATCAGTCAGATATGCAAGGCCTGCAGCCCAAAGCCATGTTAACAAGCACCTTTACAAAAGAGTGAGGACTGCAGGGGTCTGGAAAGTGTGGGAGGAGGTCATGGATGGGGGGGGGGGGGGACAGAGGCCGATGGGAGGGAATTTTAAAAGTACAATCAAAAACCATGGATCCTTTGTTTGAAACAAAACTCTAAAAGACCTCCAAAAGTGATGAGTCGGTGAAAGCCTCTTGAAGTTTGCTGGCTCAGTGCTTCTCTCATTGATAGTGGAGACGATGCATTCTGGGCAAATTCCAAAGAAATGAACTGGAGGACATCTTCAAGAAAAATTAACATGTGGTCAACTAAGAAAAAGGCTTTGAGGTGAATACATCTGCTGGAGAACTTGGCTAAAGTTCAAGCCTCCCATTCCTGTGATTCAGGTCCGACTGTGGGAACCATCCTCACCAATACTCACCCATCTAAAAGTGGAGTTCATAAAGCTGTGAATACTCTCAATTCCAGACAGAACCTCCCTGTAGTCAGGCATGTTCCATGTGCAACCCAAGCTGCTTTTAAGCAAGGCCACATTTTTTGGTCTCATTTGCAAGTCAAGAAATGTGACTAGAACAAGAAAGGACTTTATTTCCTGACCCACAATTTCAGATGAAGACAGGTTATCTCTCGTGTCACACCTTCAAAACAAAAAAAAAGACACGAAAACATCCAGACTCTTGGCTAAGCCCGTAGATTCATTCACAAAGGTGCTATTGTTGAGAACATCAGAGAGGTTTCATTGGGATATGTTATGACAAAATGCGCCTGACCTAAAACACTCAGGCACAATGCAGTTCTAAACGAATCCACAACCACCATCATCCATCACACTTGGAGCTGAGAGAGAATCAGATAGCGTTGAGGCCACCATGGCTGACTTGTCTTTGACGAAGATAAGTTGATCTGATTGGCCAGTTATTGTCTGGACTGTCTCGACTCTGTCACAGCTTATAGCAGCCTGTTTCTATGTGCCTGCACACCTGGATTCATATGTGCATTCCCTCTTCAAGAAGCAGCAAGACATAAATATTTCATTCTTTGAGAAAGAGCACAGATTTGTATGCCCTTTAACTGCGTTCAAAGGTTGCGCTTGAGTGTGTCTGGTTTTCTCAGCTGTCTCTGCGGCTCTCTGTGCCCTGGCCCGCCACAGGGGGGTAATGTTTAAGGGGGATGTAGAGTAAAGGCCAGCTTGCTGGGTCCTGGTTTGAACTCCCATTTGATCTCAGCTAGAAACCCTCAGCCTGTGAGAAATGACCACAACTGGACACACACTCATTAATGCCATGTTTACTCAGTTCTAAACAGCTTGATTAACAATGAATCATATGTAACCTCCAATAACATGCAGGCTTGCTCTGTCCAGGATTCTATAATGACCTTAGGAATTAGGGCTGAATGTACGTAGTTATTTATTGTATGCACTTCAGTGAATCACAAATTCAAAAGTAAATATTACAGAATCTGTTTGTTTCTTTCATACGTCTTGTACTATTGGTTGGTAATGAGCATTGGCAGTTATTTGCAAGGCACAGTGCCGCCACATTTGTTTTGCAATGCTTACACTGTGAACAACACGGGAGGCTGCCTACTGGCTGCAAATAAGCAACTGAAAATCTAATACAGATGCAATTGACAGATATCTTCTTCTTTGAGTCTTCAAGCTGCTCCCTGATGGAATGGCATCCTGAGCAGTGAGCCATACCCACCAAAGAAAGAACTGCCAGTGCTCAAAAGCAATGTTTTAGATTTCAATTATATTTATCACTGCTAATTGTGAGCACAGGTCAAGCTATCTTCTGCTCCGTGGTAATAATATGCTGGACCTTAAAGAATAAGTTCCTTCAGTGAGACTATTGTGTTGGTTTTGCCCCGGGGTGGACACTTCTTTTCACTGTTCATCTAAAGAAATGTATAAGTAACTGAAGTTACCACATAAAAAATACAACAATGGTCAATTCTTTGATCTTCTTCCTTTTTTACTTTGCCTGGTGGTGAACTGTTAGCGTCAACTAACCCCGACCCTCCCCTTCCCTACTACTTCACCTGTCTGGTATAGCTTTGTTCAACTCAAAGATAAGAAGAAGGATCAGACACTCACTGCAGGTTGGAAAACAAACAAGTCAAAGAAAAAAGGGAAATGAAGCCACAGAAGCAGGCTTGTGGACATTCCTCATATGGCGGGCCTGCTTTAAGGCTAGGCTAGTGTTTATACAGACCTAAGACTCAACTGATCAGCCGGGCTTCAGATCCCACGTGGTGGTCCCTTTTGGGAAACAGAATGATGTAGAATTTCAGCAGAGGGAAACAATGACCCATTGAAACCTACACTACATCAGTGATGTGAGACTTTGAAGATGTACTTCAGAATTTTTATGTACAGTTCTGTTAAAAGGTAATACACAGATACCTTACCTAACATAGATAACCCTTTCTGCATCTCCACATAGTATGAATCCAGATGAGTTAAACCAGATGGCTAAAACTAACTGTGAGTTTTAGACCAGACCAAAGTGGACTACTACTGTCTTCAAACAACTTCAGTCACAAACAGGTTATGGTAATTAATGTGAATGCTGTTTTATGAACCTTTAAACCAATGTCATTTTTGCATTGCGTGGTTAATTACTCAGTGACTGGTGATTACATAATAAACAGAGTTAGGAGGCAGTGTGCCACCAAGTATCTTATCATGTGAAACACATACAGACAACAAAACATATGAAGCTTTTTTGGTCAGATTAACGGTGTGACATAAGTAATATGATGTGAAAATTTTAAAGTATTGTTTTGGTGAATGCTGTTTTACTAAATTTTACACCACTAGTTTTCTATCAAGTAATCTTTCTGGCTGGAAAAATGTTGGTGGTGCACTGGCTTCTATGTCCATTCCCTGTTTTAAAACTTGATGATAGTTTTAAATTAATAAAATAGCATTTGCATTAGCAGCTATAACATTTTTGAGATTAGAGTTGTTGTAAGATGGTAGAAGTCTGCTGTGGTCTTGGCCCCTCTCTGACTAGCAGTTTGCTTCTGCCTCCAGGACCAACTATGGTAAATTCATAATAAATGAAGACAGTATGAAGCCTGTTCTCAGAGTGGTCATAAATATTTAAATGTTTCATTTGAGTATGGTACTGCTTGTTATTGTTACTTTGATGACACTGGTGATTAACTCATCAGGTTTTGGGAATTATCGTAATGGTTTATATATCCGCAAGACCCACATGAGAACGTCACATATTAAGCTGCCACCACAATAACTGTGAGAGGCTGTAGTTAGTTATATGAGTGTCTTTATGAAGTTAGACTCATCGGCAGAAGTGAGCCAAGAAACGCTGGCTCAGATACTAAAATGGGCTTTTGAGGGAAAGCTGTGGCCATGATTATAGACTCAATGAGTGTGATTCAGCTGGTTAACCTGCGGCTGAAAGGAACTGAATTATATGACATGTGTACAGTACTCTAACTTCTAACTTTTCATGCTATTTCAGTGAACAGAGTCTGATGAGCCTGGCGAGTGCAGTGGGACCAGCCATCCACATCCAGCGTGGGACACACCAGAGGGACTTTATGATGGACCAGAAAGTCAGTAAGCTAACTTCTGGCTTTCAGCGCAGCTCCACGTCTGATGACGACTCAGGTTGTGCTCTGGAGGAGTACGCCTGGGTGCCACCTGGCCTTCGACCAGAACAGGTAAGAAGAAAATGGCCGATAAGAGATGCTTGTTTTCTTTAATTGGTTTAGCATAGGCCATCTGACTAAGAAATAACAACACTCTCTTAAGATGAGATTTCGCCACATTGAATAATGATCTATCCTCCCGATGGAGAATAAAAAGAACCCTGACCTGATTCTAACTCCCTTATAGCCCATTTAACTGTCCCAGATAAATGGTATTTAGCACACTTTGTGAATAACACATCAACTCTCAGGAGAATGGTACCTCTGGGATGGACAGCACATTTCATGAAGCCTGCTTGGCTCTTTTATAAAACATACGCTAACAGGCTACCACGGACAGGAGGAATACAGATAATTGAAAAAAATATTCCTACCTCTTGAACATTTTCAAATTTTGTGACTTTACAACCAAAAGCATCAATGTATTTTATTGGGATTTTGTGTGACCAACACAAAGCAGCACATAACTAGAAGGTGGAAGGAAAATATGCCAAGGTTTTAAAAAATCTAAAATGTTGTATATGTAATCAGCCACCTTCACCCTAACACCCCTAGAAAAATCATTGCAACCAACCTTTAGAAGTCACCAACTTAGTAAACAGAGTCCACCTGTGAGTAATTGGATCTCATTATATGTATATACAACTTTTCTTTTAAGGCCTCAGAGGTTTGTTAGGGAACATTAGTAAACAAATAGCATCATGAGGACCAAGTAACACAGCAGACAGAACAATTAGACAGTTGTTGAGAGGTTTAAAACAGGGTTAGGGGTGTAAGAAGAAGGTTATTAAAAGTGTCATATAAAGTTTGCCAAAAGCCATATGAGGGAACACCTCAAACATGTCGAAGAAGGGGGTCTGATCAGTTGAGACCAAAACTTAACCTTTTGGCCTACATGCAAAACAACATGTGTGGCAGAAAAGTAATATTCTACATGCTCCTGAGCACACTATCCCCATGTGAATCATGGTGGTGGCAGCTGGGACAGGGTAGCAGAGATGATGGACAGAGCTAAATACAGGGTGATCCTAGAAGAAAACCTGTAGGAGGCTGCAATATACTTGGAAATGGGGCAGAGGTTCACCTTCCTGCAGGGCAATGACCCTAAACATACAGGCTGAGCTACAGTTAAATGGTTGATGTGGTAGAATGGCCCATTCAAAGAACCTTTTTGAAAACTACTGTTCATAGACTATCTCCGTTCAATTGAATTGAGTTTGAGCTATTTTGCAAAACTAGTAGAAATACACCCTTGGAGAGTTGATGTCATAATAAAAAGATGGTTGTACAAAGTACATACAATATAAATGCAGGCTGCACTTTTCAAATTTTATTTGTAAAACATTTGAATACTTGGTATCATTTTCTTTTTATTCCACTGTATGTGCTATTTTGTGTTTGTTCGTTAACAAAACATCTCACTGAAATACATTGTCATTTGTAGTAATAAAGTGACGAAGTGGGAATAAGTTCAAGGCATATGAACACTTGCAAGGGGAAACAGGCTCTCTTTCAACAGGTGCTGTTAGTTGTGTCTGCAGGGCAGAACTCCTCTTTATATATTCCACACTTTATCTTTCTTCCATTGTTTCCCTCGTTCTCCTAATCTTCCTGTGCCATCAAACTTTGCTTTTCAAAAAAAAAAATGTTAAAACAGTGAGTGGCAGGTGATGTGCAAGAAAACATCAGAATGCAGCAAAGGAGATTCCAAAGGCCCTAACATGCACAGCCTTTTATATTGGAGAAATGCAGAGGTCAACTGTAATGCCTTTACTGCAGTCAATTGTCTAAATGGGCTATGTATTAGGGGTCATCACTACAGTGCAGAAACAGTTAGGTCTTGGGTGATAACTGACTTCGTTTGCCCCAGGGGTGCTGGATGAGGGGTAATAGTAGCATAAAGATGTGCATAATTTATGGTGTTGGTGTTTGAGGAGGTACAGCGGGTGGTTGTGAATGTAAATTGCCTCATACCCCCAGATGCCCCAAAGCTGCAGGAAGTCCCACAACACACAAAACAGGCACAACCCACCTCTTTATCTGGCTGATTGTAATAGCCCCTCACTCATAAAGTTTAGATTTCATTGGTAAACCCCAGGGTCAGCATCCCTCCGTAACGGGCTGCTTTTGTCCTGCACCTATAGAGACAAGCTTATTACTGGAAAATACAATAGCTAAACTGATCTAACCTGCTGTGGCTGGTGTAGTTTGTAAGGACTGTAAAACCTCCAATGGAATGGTACTAATGACTATTTGAGCTGTCATTTTAAACAAAAATTTTTCAAAAGTCAATTCTCCAAATATTTTGGATAACTCTGTCCTATATGCGTCTTTTCCTTCCTTTTACCTACCTTTGCAATTTTGTTCATTACTTTTCCAGCTTTTTCAGGTATGAAATGAAGCCATTGCTCATTTAGTACAAACTATATGTCAACTGTACCGCCTTAGGTAGGTTTCATATCCACTTTGAAAAGTTATTTTCAATAATCTAGTGTACAGTTAGTAAATGTGATTTTATGACCACAATTATTGAAACAGTCTAGCCCTAAATTATTCATGCCCCTGGCAGATTTAGTTTTAAAATTATTTTAATTCAGCCTAAAAGTTTTTTTCTGTTTGAATTTTGATAACATGTTGAAATTTGTTTGTACCCTTTTAAGTAATTTTTGAAAATATATTCATTGTGTTAGAGCAATCAAACTCTTCTTATAATTGCTGACCAGACCTCTGCATATTTCCACTGGCATTTTAATAATTTACCTTTAGTGATGGGCTCAAAGGCTTTGAGGTCAGAAGGGCTTCATGCCATCACCCTAGTCTTCAAGTCAGATTATCTATCAGATTCAAGCTGGTAATCTGGCTGGGCCACTCCAAAACATTAATATTACTTAACATCACAGGAAACATTTTGGTTCTTTAAATTGGTGTGAAGTCACTCAGTTATTTTCATTTGATCAGGAGTCATAATCTGTCATATCAATTGGCCTAAACAGACTCTATGCAATAATTTGTTTGCAGGTGCAGTTATATTTCTCCTGTCTACCTGAGGATAAGGTCCCCTATGTGAACAGTCCAGGAGAGAAGTTCAGAATCAAGCAGCTACTCTACCAACTGCCACCACATGATAATGAGGTAAGAGTATATTGTGTTCAAAGTACAGCACAGGTCATCCCAGAAGGTCATTATATTTTTAGTAATTCTAATGATGTTGAACCCTTACTATCTCTGTGCCATCTCACAAGTGTGAGCCCCTAGTACCAATGCTGAAATCAAACCAGGGGATTTTTGTTCCACAATCTTGAAGACAGGTAGTGTGGGCACAATGTGACACTAAACTTAATGACTTTATGATATTTGCTGGAAGACCCCACCAGCAGGATTCCGGTCACAGCAGTGGTTTTTACGAGGAGCACTCAGCGGGAGACAGGGCTGCTGGTTGAAAGAGACTTTATGTGATGCCACCTCTGCAGTGGCACCATGGCTCAACTTGACTGTTTCTCTTCCTTTGTTTTCTACCCTCTTGAATCTACTCTACACACAGGCCTTGTTTGTGTAAATGTCTACTTTCTCTCTTGTTAGGGCTTAGGGGAACATCAAAAAGACCAGTTGTAAAAAAAATAGATTCTCAAACAGGGGCTGTGGGTGGGGAATTGTTGTGGGGTGTAGGAAGGGCAAACTGGGGTCAACATTTGCTTTGTTCAACATGCTCTGGTATTCTTGCTTTCTTTTCCCAAACTTGCCTAAGTTCATAAATTTTATTAGTTGGCAACATTACTGGAACACCATATTAACATAAGCATCAAATAAACGATCACATCAGAGCAAAATTTATATTGCCTTTGCTTAGTTATTGTTAGACCGTGTGAATAAGCATCAAATTGTTTTATTATTCATAACTTATCACCTTTTCCAGGTTCGTTACTGCCAGTCACTCAGTGAGGAAGAGAAGAAGGAGCTTCAGATGTTCAGCCTCCAGAGGAAAAAGGAAGCACTAGGAAGGGGAGCTGTGAAACTGATACCTCGCAATCTTCAAAATGGCATTTGTGAACATGTGAGTCATATGAATCATATGTGGTAGTGGTTAAGAAGTTACTTTTTCATCAAGAACCAAGTCACTACTCATCAAAATTGACTAAATCCATACAAAAGTTGTTGTAAAAAAAGCTATATCACATTGCAACCAAAAAGATCAATATATTTTATTAAGATTGTATGTGATTAGGCCTACAAAAAGGTAGTGCAAGGAAAACATGTTTTTTTTAAATATTTTACAAATACAAATTTGTGAAAGTGTAATGTGCACTTGTATTCAACTCAGGTTCAGACAAGGCAGATATTGTAATCACGCCCCTTATCCACAGGTGTGAAGTGCACTTTACTGGAAAGAATTTGTTACATTTGTTTTAACTGCGTACCAAAGCCAAATATGTGACATGCAGATTTTTTTAAGTTTTAGTACTTTTAAAGTACAACTGCAATGAAATTTGATATGCTAAAATCAGCCTGTTATGCCTTTGATCGCAGTGTGGTGACAACATTAACGGTGGAGAAATGGCAGTGTTTGCCTCAAGGGCGAGTCCTGGGCTGTGCTGGCACCCAGCATGCTTTGCTTGCTCAACATGCAATGAACAGCTGGTGGATCTGATCTACTTTTTCCATGATGGAAAAGTCCACTGTGGAAGGCACCATGCTGAGCTGGTCAAACCACGCTGCTCGGCCTGTGACGAGGTAAAACAACGGGTGAAATACAGTAAAATACAACTACAGGACTTTATTATGTTGGTATCCAGAATTTGACTCTCAATATTTGTTTTTGTTTTCACCACAGATCATCTTTGCTGATGAATGCACAGAGGCAGAAGGGCGCCACTGGCACATGAAGCACTTCTCCTGTTTTGAATGTGAGATAATTCTTGGAGGGCAGCGTTACATCATGAAGGACGGTAGACCCTACTGTTGCGGCTGCTTCGAGTCCCTCTATGCAGAATATTGTGAAGCCTGTGGAGAACACATTGGTAGGACAACATATTTCTCAGTTAAACCGCTTATATTCCTAGGTTTCCCAAAAGCAACACATTCTACCTTGCGTAATATGTCAACATTTCGTTTTTTTAGGTGTTGATCATGCTCAGATGACCTACGATGGACTCCACTGGCACGCCACTGAGAACTGTTTCAGCTGTGGCCAGTGCAAGAGTTCTCTCATCGGTTGCCCTTTCTTGCCACACCAGGGGCGCATTTACTGCTCCAAGGCCTGTGCTCTTGGGGAAGACGTGCATGCCTCCGATTCCTCTGACTCCGCTTTCCAGTCAGCGCGCTCTCGCTGCAGCGTTCGGTTGGGCAAGAGTAGTCGCTCAGCTGACCAATGCAGGCAGTCACTCCTCTTCTCACCCTCCGTCAACTATAAGTTCCCTGGCATTAGTGAAACTGCTGAGGACACCTTGACCAAAATGACCCACATGAACTTATCAGATGAGCATTTGTGGCAGGAGCGTGGAGAGGAGGCAGAGGTAGAAGACCAGGAGGAGGAGTGGGCTGAACATGAAGACTACATGACCCAGCTCTTATTAAAGTTTGGCGAACATGGAATTTTTCAGCAAACCAGTGACTCTAGACCAACAGATTTCTGGATCGCTGAAGTGGATGTCAAATCAAAACAGGAGTCATCAAAAACTGGCAGCGGTGGAAGAGCAGGGAGGGGAGGCCTCGTCGGTAAAAAGTACCAGGCCGACATGTACCGGACACAATCACAGGATGGATTGGGGGACTCTGCTTATGGTAGCCATCCGGGACCGGCAAGCAGCAGAAAAATCCAAGAGCTGGAGCTGGATCAGAGTGCTGGAGGAGGTCTACCAGGAGAGGAAACGCAATGGTGCACCACCTCTTTAGAATGCATCACAACAGAGTTCAAGAAAACAGAGCAGAGTGTTCGGGACTCTGTGGAGTCTGTTGCTCTCTCCATTACTGGTGAGTAGACACAAAATAACATTTCTTGACAGTCTTGTCTTCATCTTGAAACCATTTGTAATTGGTTTGTCTCTTCTCCAGGGGCTTCAGTATGTGGAGATTATAAAGCAAGGCCTCAGGTGTATTCCCTCCAGGCCCTTCATGACTATGAGGCAGAAGACTGTGATAAAACCAGCAATATGGGTACCCTCAACTCATCTATGTTACACAGAAGTGCAAATTCCTTAAAAGGTCTTGAGGAGGAGGTAAATGTTACAGAAGTAGTTGAAGTCCCCTTGCCGGAAAGGCCCAAACCACATGTTCCTGCCCTGAGGAGGGCGCGCTCACAGTCTAGACCTCAGCAAGTTAAGTTTTCAGATGATGTGGTGGACAATGGCCATTATGGCAACCTTCCATTGCATCAGCCCCCTATGAGTGAACGAACTCGCAGGAGAGTGTATCACTTTGATAACCAGGGGCACAACCTTCAATCTGGTCGCCATAATCACCACCACAGAAGGCGTCGCAGTCGCAAATCTCGGTCTGACAATGCTCTTAATCTTCTACCCAAGGAGAAAGCACCAGTGTGCTACAGGATGGACCATAGAGGCAGTTCACTTGGGCCACAGGGGCACCAAGTTTTCCAAGGTCAATCCAATCCTGCTGCCATGTTGGACTACAGACTACAGGGCCCACCTAGGGGAAGATTCTTGGGATTGTATGGGGAGGATGATGATGACTGGTGCTCTACATGTTCTTCTTCCTCCTCTGATTCAGAGGAAGAGGGCTTTTTTCTGGGACAGCCTATACCTCAGGCAAGACCTCACAGACATTACTACACTGATGACTTAGCCAGCCCTGTCGCAGGCAAGTCCTCTCCTCCTTATGACCAGTGGACCAAGTCCAAAAAGAAAAAAGGACAAAAAGAAAAAAACTGTATCATTTCATAGGCTTTGCTGAGCTTTATGTAATGCTGCCAATCACATTTGTTTCTTTCATTAACCATTTAAAGTACAATAGTGGTTTGCTTGCTATTTAATGCCTCACAGCACTTTCTTTACCAAGGTGGTTGTGTTGGACACTATACGTCTGTAGCATTACAAACTACCAGTAAAGTATTTTATTGTAATACATATTTATAACACACAACCTAAACAGTGCTTATTTAAAATGCTATTGTGATATATAGATCGCTCAATGGAAAAGGAGATGACTATTGATAGGCTTTGTAACAAAATAGCATAGATCCCAAACTACTGACAGCTGGTTCAGGATCATTTAATGTGGATTTAATAAGTAACCTGTGACTCTTCAAATGTGTTGCTTCCAGGCTTAAGTGCCCACTTCAACAGCACTGTGTGTATTACACTGCTTCACTGAGGAGTGTACTAGTGGTTTCATTGTATCGTAACCATTAAATGTATACTGTATAAATGTACAAACCGGAAAATAAGGCCATAATTGGTAACAGTAATAAAATATCTATATGATGATTTGCTTGTTGCTACAGAAATATTAAATCCTATAATGTAAAGAAATGGTATTTGTTTATTTTAAAAGTTAATGTATCTGAAACACAAAAATGCAAAGGTCAACTTCAATACATAACGAGACAAAATAGATGAAGACTAAAACACACGCTCAGTGTAAACAGCAATTCAATTGTACCCTAATTATTGGTTGGAGTGACTTGTGCTTGCAACTGAACAAGCAAATAACAAAAAATCATTATAGTACATCATTGAAAAGTTCCGCCACAACTTGAATACCACGCCATCTTTAGTAGTTTGGCAACAGAGTTTATGATACAAACACAAGTAAAAGTTCAAAGCTGGTATGAACGTGACTCTTTTAAATTTGAATTGTTTTTAATTATTTAATACTGTATGTTCTTTATTGTAACAACATTTTAGTCAGTCATTTACAAAATATCATCACAACCTTGTAGAATTATGATGAACAGGATATGTGAAAAACATATGAATAAAAGATCAAATGTTTTAGTCCTCAGATTCCCAGCTTATGTCCAAGTGACTTCACATTGTAAATTTAGCAGTCTCCTATTACTATCTCAGGCTGTCGTGTTTGGCTGCTCCAATATCTCGTCCAGCTCCATCACAAAGCTCTTGATGGCATCTAGGCAGTGTTGTCGGATCTCCAACAGGTTCTTATCCAGCGGAGCTTGCAGCAGACCGTCCAAACTGGGTTCTTTTTCTACCAGCATCTTCACCACTGTACGGAATGTCTCACAGTCCTGCCTGTAATGCTGCACATCAAAAAAATAATAGTAGGTACAAGATCATGTACACAGAGGAAAAAAAAAAATAGTGACACTGCAGTTAAATCATAATCTAATCTTCATTGGTCAAACCTAATATCCAGTCAAGCATACCTTTATTTAATCTGAAGGCTAATCATTTAACATGTCACATTCAGTTGTGATAAAAATGGAAACAACAGATTTATTATGATCTATGTGAAATGTGACTATAGCTTTTTCAGGATTTGCAAAATGACAGGGTTCCTGCATGTTTTTATATCAAAACTCCATAATCTTCCAGACTAAATTCTTCTTAGAAAATGTATTTCCATTTCAAAATTGTAAACACCAAAATCATCACCAAAGGTATTTCTAGAGATGCAGGCTTTAAAACACAGAATTAGCTAAACTCAAAAAAGTTAGATGATTGATGCATGGCTAGATGATAGTGAAGACATGGATGGATAGATGAAAGATTGATTAGTACCAAATGGATGAGTAGATAGATGGATAAGACATTTAGATTGTGGGACAGGGAATAAAGCCTGGAAATAAAATAATTTTTCCATACTAGCTTTTCCTTTGCAATAATTATCCTGACCTAAAAAATGCTTAAACCAGCTAAGAAATCTAGAACAGAAGATTGTGCACATGTAGCACACATTCACAACGCAAACATTACATCTACACCAAGGTAGTTAGGATGATAGCTGCATTACAAAAGCATAAGTATCAAGATTTATCCCCAACTAAGCAAAAACCGTTGACCTTTACAAGGGAGTGCTTCAGTCACCCAGCTGTTAAAATTCAATGAACCGCCTCATGTCTAACTACGACCCTGACGAACCCAGGTCTGCTTTATGGACGTATTCCATGAAACAGGTGTGTGAATGAGAATATATGAGCCTATTCAAGGGCATGTCTGCCCAATAAGAAAAGGAGCACAAGGTGTCAGAGTCTGTTTGTAGCATTCTTTCACACCACTTTGCCACAAGCTTTCACATCCTCCACAGTTTTTACTGCCAACCCAAAATGGTTGTTAAGTTCTTTATACAGAGTTCCAGGTGCAAGCTTGCACATGTTTATCACCTGGGGATAGAAAGTGAGGCCCTTTATTGAAGCTGACAAGAGGTTTAGGGCTACACCATCAGGCCAAAGAGGACTATGTGATATCAGAGCTTAAATTAACTCTTCATTTAATATTTATTACTCAAACCTCGTCAATAATTATAAGGCTATTTGCCTTGTAAAAGGTACTATTCATAATATCCAGAATACTTTTCTAACCTTTTACATGCCCTGCTGATAGTACTTGGTTTGGTCAAAAACAACCAACTAAATTTAGGAATTTCATTCAAAGAATACAGATGGCTGAAACATAAATGTCTGTCCTGTTAAGAACAAATAATATTTTATGTAGGACGTTCAAAATAAAGGTCAAACTTTGAGAGGAAGCTCAAAAGGGTGGGCCTTTAAATACACAAAGAGGGACAAAGAAACACAAACAACATGACGTTTAACCTGGAACAACGAGGATGGAAACTGCTCACCACATGAGAACCCTCCTCTGTGTTTGTAACTAAAAGAAGCAGCCAATGTTAAAAAATAGACTATTTAAACAACAGAACCAGGCTACAAAGGCAAGGATGAAAAAAATAACAACTCTCTGTGCATGTGTTTTTTCATATAAAAAAAAATTAATCAAGTCACCAAAAGATCACACATTTCAAATTACTCTTGTGCAATATGTCTGCAAAAACATTTCCTTTTTTAAGCCATCTTTGATTGTTCGCACATGCACACATCAGTTTATTCAGGCTGGCCCAGTGAAACAGGACCCGGCAGGGTTATATGTGCCCACGTCCCACATGCTTGCTGAGTCAGCTCTGTGACCACCTCCCTAGGGGGTTAAGAGGCACAATATCACCGAGTTAACCTTAACCCGCCCTGCTTGATATATATCGCACACCCTTTATGAAACAGTAGAACGGTACTTCTCAAAATGTAACATTCTTTAAGCAGAAGTAGGGACTAGTGCTGACTTTCTGTGTAAAGACAAATATATCATATGGCACATTTTTCTTTTAAATCTTTTGTAAATATCATGATGCTGTGTTATTCTCATTACCCAAGATTTTATAGCTATGTAAGGCCATATGGCTGGAGGACAACACTCACTGTACATGCACGCTGGAAAAGGCCAGTTCAATCAACTCTGACAGAAATATCCCAGACTGGGAGAGATGTTTGGACTCACATGCATGCTTTCATGTCTGAAGATCATGTCAAGCGAATTCACGGCCCAATGTAATGACAGTGTTTAGCGTCACCATAAGGAAGAGGGGCACTCAACACGTGTGGCCATGTGAGCTCAGGGTCAGCTTCACTCAACAGCATAGGTCTCCTCAGTTCTCCCAGTAAGCTAAAGGGAACGGCTTACGCAAGATTGCTGGTCATCTTGATATTTTCACAAAATCAAGTATAAGGACAACAAAACTGGTTTTTGGTTTATGGATGAAAGAGAAAACAGATGCTAAATGGGAGGCAAACATCCTGTCCTACAAACCAGTATCCCCTAAATCACTTTACTGTTGATTGTATGTTTGCCATCTTTTTAAGCAACATTTTCTAATTTGTTCTCCCAAGCTACACTGCTAAGAGTAACAAAATTTGCAGAATATTACTCCCCCTATAAAGTGCCTCATATACAAAAGCTTTCATAAATCTCAAACTTTTTCACATGTCACATTACAGCCACAAACTTCAATGAGTTTTGTTGGGTTTTTATGTGATAGACAAGTATATTCGTGACGACCACACAATCGAGGCATGTGAAATTGCCCCAGTACGGCCGAGCCGGGCTCCCACCCTGGAGCCAGGCCTGGGGTAAGGACTCGTCGGAGAACGCCTGGTGGCCGGGTTGCTCCTTAACGGACCCATCCAGGCCAAGCCTGAACGAGAGACGCGTGGCCATCCCCCAATGGGCCCACCACCTGCAGGGGGAACCATAAGGGACCGGTGCAAAGAGGATTGCACAGCGGACGAAGGTGGAGACCTCGGCGGCCTGATCTCTAGATGCTTAGGCTGCCTCTAGGGTCATGGAATGTCACATCACTGGGGAGGGAAGGAGCCTGAGCTTGTGCGGGAAGTCGAGAGATATTGACTAGAAATAGTCGGGCTTACCTCCTGGCACAGCATGGGCTCTGGAACCCATCTCCTCGAGAGGGGCTGGCCTCTCTTCTACTCTGGAGTGGCACTACCGGGAGAGGCAGCGAGCTGGCGTGGGTTTGCTTGTTGCCCCCCATCTCAGCCATCTTGTGGTGGGGTTTACACCAGTGGATGAGAGGGTTGCCTCCTTGCACGTTCGGGTTGGGGACAGGTCTCTGTCGTTTCGGCCTCCGGATCGAGCAGTAGTGCGGAGTACCGGGCCCTCTTGGCATCCCTGTCGGGGGTGCTGCATAGTGCCCCTCTCAGGACTCCATTATTCTGCTGGGGAACTTCAACACCCACGTGGGAAACAACAGTGACACCTGGAGAGGCGTGATTGGAAGGAATGGACTCCCAGAAGCCGAGTGGTGTTTTTTTATTGGCCTTCTGTGCTAGTCACAGGTTGTCCATAACGAACACCAAGTTCAAGCATAAGGGTGTACATCAGTGCACTTGGCACCAGGACACCCTAGGCAGGAGGTCGATGATCAACTTTGTTGTCGTGTCTTCAGATCTTAGGCCGCATGTTTTGGACACTCGAGTGAAGAGAGGGGCTGAGATGTCTACTGATCATCACCTGGTGGTGAGTTGGATCCGCTGGAAGAGGAGAAAGCCGGACAGACTTGGAAGGCCCAAGCTCATACTGCGGGTCTGCTGAGAACATCTTTCAGAGCCCTCGGCCAGGGATGTATTCAACTCCCACCTCCGGGAGAGCAAAGCGTGCCACGCCCCAGGCTGTGGTAGAGCCACCGAGGTTGTTAGAAAGCTCTACGGTGGCAGAGCTTTGGGGGTGGATGAGATCCACCCTGAGTACCTCAAGTCTCTGGATGTCGTGGGGCTGTCATGGTTGACACGCCTCGTCAACATTGTGTGGCGGTCGGGAACAGTGCCTCTGGACTGGCAGACTTGGGTGGTGGTCCCCCTTCATTAGAAGGGTGACCAGAGGTTGTGTTCCAACTATAGGGGAATCACACTCCTCAGTCTCCCTGGTAAAGCCTATGCCAGGGTATTGGAGAGGAGAGTCTAGCCGGTAGTCGAACCAGTCAAACCTCGGCTTCAGGAGGAGCAGTGTGCTTTTCGTCCCGGCCGTGGAACACTGGACCAGCTCTACACCCTCTGCAGGGTACTCGAGGATGGGAGTTTCATGGGAGTTTGTCCAACCGGTCCACATGTGTTTTGTGGACCTGGAGAAGGCATTCGACTGTGTCCCTTGTGGTGCCCTGTGGGTGGTGCTCCAGGAGTACGGAGTCGGGGGCCCTTTATTAGGGGCCATCCGGTCTCTGTATAAGCAGAGTAGGAGTTTGGTCCGCATTGCCGGCACTAAGTCAGACCTGTTCCCGGTGCATGTTTGTCACCGGTCCTGTTCATAACTTTTATGGACAGGATTTCTAGGTGCATGTCCGAGGCCATGTTTCTCGACGGGAAAACGTGGCTTGTCCTCTTCAGGTTGGAGGGGAGTTCTTGCCTCAAGTGGAGGAGTTCAGGGCCGGAGATTGACAGACGGATCAGTGCGGCTGCTGCAGTAATGGGGGCGCTGTGCCGTCCGTTGTGGTGAAGAGAGAGTAGAGCTGAAAAGTGAAGCTCTCGATTTACCGGTCAGTCTACATTCCTACCCTCACCTATGGCCATGAACTTTGGGTCATGACCGAAAGAACGAGATTCCGGAAACAAGCGGCTAAAATGAGATTCCTCCGTAGGATGGCCGGGCCCTCCCTTAGAGTTAGGGTGAGGAGCTTGGCCATCTGGGAGGAGCTCGGAATAGAGCCGCTGCTACCTCGAGAGGAGCCAGTTGAGGTGGCTCGGGCATCTATTCCGGATGCCTCCTGGAAGCCTTCCTCGGGAAGTGTTCAAGGCACGTCCCACCGGGAGGAAGCCAAGGGGACGGCCCAGGACACGCTGGAGGGACTATGTCTCTTGGCTGGCCTGGGAACGCCTTGTGCTCCCCCGGAGGAGCTGGAGGAGGTGTCTGGGGGAGAGGGACGTCTGAGTGTCTCTACTGAGTCTGCTGCCCATGTGACTGGATGAAGCGGAAGACAGAGAGTACGAGTACGAGTCAAGTATAAAGTAGCACATAACCAAGTAGTGAAAGGAAGGAATACATAGTTGGCAATTTTATTCTTATTTATTATATTATAAATATAACTCTGAAAAGTGTGGCATACAATGTTTAATTTGACTCCCGAGTTAATTCTCTGTAGATAGAAATCTGTAGTCAAGAAATGCTCCACTGGTAAGAAGAAAAAAAAGGGAATGTCGAAAAGTCGAACGGAGGTGGCAAAAGACTGGACCTCAGGTTCACTATGACACCTATAAAGAGAGACTTATATATATAGACAGATATAACTTACAACTGAAATTGCAAGGGAGTTTTCTTTTCTAAAATCACCAATAAAAACGTCAGTAATGCTTGTACCTTGTTTGTCACGGTTGACAGGTTAACAAACTCTCCTATGTCTGTAGCATCTGAACTAAACTTATTTCCCAGCTTCTTTACTGAGAAAATTCAGAGTATTATAAGGTTAGTCTGTACATCAATATCAAGTTCAGCACCAATGTTGTATCCAACCAAAACATATTTTTACAAAATGACATAATTCTACCAGGTCAACTACAAACTCTTTGAAGAAATTATACATCAATTAAGCTCCTCCTCCTGCTGTCCCGATATTTTACCCACAGCTTTCTTTAAGACAGTTTTGTCTGCCATAGCGTCTGATTCAATTCAAATAATAAACTCATCTCTTTTGTCAGGTGTTTTACAAACAGCAGTTATCAAACCACTTTTAAAAAGGAATAATGTGAACAAGTTGCTATTAGAATTACAGGACGATCTCAACTCGGACATTTATCAGTAAGGTTTTTGAAAAAGCTGTGTTTCAACAGTTAAACACGTTCTTAACAATGAGCAGCCAGTTTGACCTCTTCCAGCCAGATATCTGTGCTCAACAAAGTACAGAGACTGCCCTTGTCAAGGGGTTGAATGACATCTGCATAAATGCAGACTATGGAAGAACCAAGGTGCTGGTATTATTGGAGCTCAGCGCATCATTAGACACAGTTGATCAGAGTATATTACAGGAGCGACTGGAGAACTGGGTCGGTCTTTCTGGTACAGCACTTGCCTAGTTTAAATCTTACCTTCTTACTTTCATTTTTCATGCCACTGCAATGTACTTTTTTCATCATGTAAAGCACTTTGAATTGTCTTGCTGCTGAAACGTGCTATACAAATAAACTTGGCTTGCCATGGATGGGGAAAACCACCAATTTGACTTCCTATAGGTTTCTTTCAATAACACCTTTCGTCTTGCCAATGGGCAGATCTATGGAGTGCACCACTAACAGTGGTCTTGTCAGAGATTTTCCCACTTGAGATGTTGATCTCCTCCAGAGTTATTGTGAGCCTGGGTAATGTCCTCCATTCTCATCTTGTCAGTTTAGGTGGTCTTCTTAGGTGCCATACTCTTTTAATCTTCAGGTCACCACAACTTGAACCCTGATCTGTCTGCTCTTTTCCTAAGTCTTCATGACGCTGTTTGATTACTAATGTTCTCTAACAAACCTCTGAGGCTTTGACAGAAAAGTTAATATTAATAATGAGATGCAATTACACACAGGTGGACTCTGTTAACGAAGTAGGGGACTTCAGAAAGAAATTGGTTGCACTACTTTTGCTTAGGGGTGTTAGGTTAATAGGAGCAAGCCAAATATGTTTGTTCTGTTTTGTGTTGGTCACATGAAATCTTAATAAAATACATTGAAGTTTGTGGTAACGTGACAAAATGCAAAAACAATTCAAGGGGTAGGAATATTTTTTCAGTTATCTGTATTCTGTCTGTCGGTGGCAGCCTGTCAGGGTCTGTCTTACGTATAGACGGTGTTTACTATTTAGGTGACTTCTGAAGGCACACTACACTGGATTTTGTAAGGGGTGTCAGAGTGAAGGGGTATAAACACAAATAAACAGAGCATTTGCCAGATTTTAATCAGATTTCAAACAGTTTTTAAACAGTTTTAAAAGCGTTTATTCTTTGTCTTCAGCTTCACAGTTATGCTTTTTTGTACTTTGTATTGGTCTATGACATAGAATTCCAACATGACAAATCATGCACATGTTTAAGGAGTGTAAATACTTTTGAAAGGGACTGTACACATTTATAGGCACTTCAAAGATTCAACACAGCTTCACAGAATTTAAAATGGCTTGAGCGGGGGATTAGGGATTTTCTCTGGTCTACTCAGTTTGTGCTACAAATAATTTTTAAGCAGTTTGAAATCATTAGACCACCAACCGCAAACAGCCGCAATTTTTGTAAAAACCCCTCTCATGTTACTCAAAAGACAAAGTGCTTCAGACCCTTGAATGCTATTTAAGAAGTGAGAAAAAGGTTAAATAGAGTTTCTGCTTAACTAACTGGGACTGTGAACCACAAGCTGACCTTACAGCTTAATAGAATGGGGCCACACAGGACGGACAGAGGCCCCAGGAGGAACAGCAAAACTGGGGTCCTCAACAGGAACATCAAAAAGTGGGCTTGTACCCAAATCGGATGTTTGTGGAGGTCCAAATTGTGAACATGCTGTGAGGAGTGTTACTGGAATACCGTGTGGGGGTTAGGCAGATCAGGATACACACATGGGGTCTCACATGGACTTTTTGTGAGTTCAAATGAGCAACGGCGCAGGCAGGGGTCCTGCATAATAAGGGAAGTAGGGTAATGATTTGAGGGCTGGTACACATTAGGGGATATTAAAGAGCTGTTTTAATCATTCAAACTTCAAACCGGACCTCTGACTGGTTGGCCTAAAAGTCGAGGTGGACATGTTTCATTTGCACTGGATGAAAGGGGTTCCTGAAATATTATTCCCACGCATTGTTTAGTTCATCATATCTCCTTTGCTTTACAATTGTGTATTAAAGTCAGAAAAAAGAAGGACAATTGTGTGGTGTTCGTCCTTACAACTAATTGCCTCGACTCTTTCGCACCGAATTAAGGAGGCGGTGGTCCAGCTCTGCTCACCACCTTATCTGCCCTTCCACAACAGCAACATTAATTTGTGTTTAATTGGGCCAGAGGTTACAGTAAAGACGCAGTCTGGGTTACAGCCTCTCACCACGTCTGTGGAGGCCGCTAGAAATGAAAGGGTGAGCCTGTGTGCACTAATGCCAAGAGATGCACCGCAGTGTGGGTGGGCCACCTGCCTCCTCCAGGGCAATTCCTGCCCTGCTTTAACGGGAACAGATAAGTGGTACTGTAGCACAAAGTGACGAATGAGTGGGAAAAAGGGCAGCTCTGAATAGCAGGCCTCAAGAAAACTCACAATCTCAGGAGCTGAGAACTTTCCTGTCTCCTCATCTGACTTTTTAGCAACACAATATGCTTCTCACATAGGTACGAGCTAGTTATTGGCATCAAGATATACAAAGGTTATAAAAGGTTTTCAGAGCTGCTAAAACGTTCTGTTATACTCGTGTTATATGTTGTGTTTCTGGGCTATTTGTACCCAACTTTTTATGTAAAAGATGGAGCCCACAAGGGGAATATTTCGTACTCATCTGACAAATTTAAAGCTACTATAACTGGTTTGATCAGCTGTCATAATTTTTCAAATTTTCTCTGGGTGAACTGTCTCAAATAGGGAGGAATGGATGGGATTTGAGCATTTCTATAAATAAATATCTCTGTAATTAATTAAAATGCATTAATACATGGGTACAAAATGGTTTGTTTACAAAATTGACATTCGAAAGGTCAAAATGGCCATGGCTATGAATGCACCTAGGAATTGGTGAAGAGACAACTTGGGGTGAAGCCTATAAATGCAGCAATCCTTGTTCACCTTCAAAATTTTCATTACAAAAATCTTCAGCGTTCATTCATCCTCTAAAAAAGAAATCTGTCCAAGAACAAACATATTTATATATATTTATATGGTATTTTACTTCATTAAGCATTGAGAGTTCTTAATAACTGCACTAAAGTTTTTTGTTTTTTTTACTATAGCTGAGATTCAGTGTTGTTACTTGCTTCTAAGTCACTGAAGTGTTAAAGGAAAGAAATCAGTTTCACATTGTTATTAATAGATTTTCTAACATATTTCATGAAAATGTTATTTCAGATTGTGTTTGGTTCTAAACATTTTCAATAGGAAATACATAAAATGTGTCATTGTTTTGGAGTAAATGTTCTTACCTTCTCAATTTCAGCAACTTTAGCCTTAATGGCCTCCGATCGACGTGCCTTTAGGTCCTCCTCTGGTGTTAGCTTTGGCTCCGTGCTGGCAGCCACTGCCTCCTCCGTCTCTGCTGCAGATGCTGACGGTTGTTCCTGGCAGGCCAGAGGTTGAGGGTTAGAGCAGAGGTCAACAGGTTTAGAAATGAGCTCTAATTTCAAAGCGTTTCAAACAGAGACAACTCTGCTCTCTTACAGGTGACGGCTTCTTGTTTGCATGTGTCTCTTATTATGCAGTCTGCATGCTAACAGAAAAATCCAGGATAGGAACATTTTAGGAATATCTTTCTGATAATAACATCCTGACAGCCACAAATCAACATAAGTTATGCAAGCAAGTTATATTTATACCTTAAGGAGATTTTGTTTTTGTTAATTAGGATATATTACTGAAATCTTTCGCAGTTTTTTGCACAGAATAGGATTTGGCACAAAAGGGTAAATATGCAAAGACTTCATACTTTTAACAAAGTCAGTGTTCGCATAAATTTATAAAACCTTGTCCTTAACCATTCCTCACATATGTGGACTGTCTGAATTGATAGTATAAAAACATTTTAAAAGTTTGCTCGTTGTTTAACTGATCAGTGAAGTCATAGCACATTTACGGTAATTTGATGAGTAAACGGTCTTTATTTGAGTAAAATACAACATTTTTAATACCTTCCCAGATGAGTATGGTTCAGGCTGAGGCAGAACAAATTAAAATAGAATCACTGTTGAGGATGAATGAAATTAGCCGGCTCCGTCTGAATCTATAGGTTTGAACAATTTTAGAAATCTCAAGGAAAAGTCGGAGATTTTTGCCGCGGCTTTGTATGAACTTTAACAAAGAACTTAACTGGCCCCGCAAAGTAAATCTGCATTAATGTATCTTATATTTGTAACAACATTGTTTAATTAATCAAACTAAATATGACTCCTTTTAGTTTAGTTTTAATAATAAGATCCATTAAATTTACTTAATAATAATAATGAAAATACATTTGGGATATGACTTTTCTGTCTGTGTCTCTCCACACAAATTGCTTGATGTCTGTAAAAGCAAATAGTTGGATTTCTTTGTAATCCCCATTGTTTAGTGTGATAATTGGTGATATAATCATAAAGGGAAATGTAGGTTTTCTGCTGTTCCATTAAGAGCAATTAATCACTGCAAAACTTATAGGACTGTCTAAAACTCTTGAGACAATCCTGACTGATGACAAAGCCATCCATTGTAATTTTTTCAATAATATAGCATACAGTTTATGCAATATTATTCTAAGCTAAGAAGGTCTGTCAAAGTTTTTTTTCAGACTTTGTTTCCACTTATAATCTGTCTAGTGCCTCGCCATTCCCAGAGCAATGTTTTAATTTTAGTTGTTTGACCCAGTTAACTTGAACCTAAAATCATTTCGGCATAAAAAGGCTCCAAAAACCAACCAGTGCTGACCAGTGTCAACATGCGACAGCAAACTTAGAAATTTAACAAAAAGAAACAGTTTTAAAGTGGATCTTTAGTAACCTTCTTGTTAGCCACAAAGGCAATTTTTGTAGTTGAACCCAGCTAAAAAAACATATGGTTAACATATAAGAACAGAAAATGGGTGAAAAAAGCAGCTGAAATCCAAAGAAACCCTTTACACGATCCTTAGAAAACCAGTAGAAAAAATGATTGACACCTTGTTTAAAGATGACATGAGGGTCTGACTCATTGGAAGAACTAGAGGTGGTTTAAAACTTTTGTACATTGCCATATAAACTTGTACAGAATGCTCATTAAAAAAATATTTTACCTTAGAAGGGACTGGGCGGTGAGGAGAGCCCTCTACAGACCTGCTGGGAGTGTAGCTCTTCGTTGTGTTGGACTTGTCTGAAATCATGAAAGTATATAATCATTCTCATATAACAGTTATTACAAAGGTCTGACAAAAATTAAACGACTACAGTCAGGGTGGCCACTGCGCTCTTTCATCTACGTTTCTCCCTATTAAATGAAGCCTGAGGAAACATCTTCGTGGGTCGTCGTCTGGCATAAATATCACATTAAACGCAGCATGTTTCTTCATATTTGGACTGCAATGTCTGTTATGGCTTCACCTTGTTTTTTCACTTAAACTACATTGTTTGATATACGTCAAAACAGCTCATTTATCCCTACACAATCAGAAAGCCATGGCAAGAAGGTGGAGCTGCAAACGTCTGTCATCTGTTCATAATTTTTTTTGTTTTACTTCAATTTTGGGGCCTCCCGTGATAAAAAAAAAAAATAAGCTTGTGCAGTTCAGCTGTTTGGAAATTGTCCCAGTTTGTCCTCATTTAGGCACTGCTTTCACTTTAAAGAAAACGTAGACACATGCCCACCATTTTGTCATTGTTTTAAAACCATCAGTGTTTCATTGTGATTAGAGTGAGGTAATAACAAGTCATTCATGCTGGTCACACCATGCTTTCACACGTAGGCTCTACCAGGTAACTGTGGAGGCAACACCCTTCAGTGTAAAAGCTGTTACTGAGAGAAGGTGACTCAATAAGCTCCCCTCAGCATCAGTGTGGTGTTTATTAAATATACCTTTATTCTTACAGAGCCATATAGGAAAGTGAGACCTCAGCAAATACCAAGGAGCTGAAGGTGTTATAGCTCTGTTTTTATGTTTTTGGGGAGTCCAATTCTATCTTTTATGGGCGGTGCTGATTAGGAAGTGTTGGCAGTTGTGTTGGTGGTCTCACAGTTAAGATAGGGGCCAAATGATTCTACAGAGATCACACAACTAGTATTGCTAATCACCCTAAATCCAAATATAAGAAGCTGAGGATAGTTTAAAGTGTCAACTCCAATCATTTACTTATTCTGTTAAATTATTAGCGAAATCTTGTTTAACTGCAGAGCTGTGTAGCACAGGCTGCTCTCTTTCACACACAATGTGATGTCACTTCTGGCCCTCGTGTAAATAATGACTGAGCAAAGAAAGCCAACTGAAAGATTTAGTCAGAAAGAACTTTTAATCATTTTAAAATGATCTTGAAGAAAAACAAAAAATGACAGAAGTGCACCATAACAAAAAGTAAATTTTGATGTACACCAAATGAAAAAGAAACACGTTAAGGAGCTGTAATTTTTTTTATTACAGTGATATCCTTTAATTTCTGTTAGTTGGGCTTTAATTGTACAGATACCCCTGTGCAGTGTAAACCTGGAGAATTGTACTGTGTTTATATATTTTCAGAGATGGCAAGAGGAAAAAATTTGCAACTTTAGCTCATTTTTTAAGAAATAATTTGACTTCAGTATAAACATTTTATTGTCAATAAAATAACACTTTCAACTTGTCCAGAATGTACAAAAAAAAGTACAAAAGATGTATTGTTGCCATTTATGGTTCTTAAAAAGAAATCAGTCAGCTAAAATTGTAATTATCAGGGTAGAGCTTTTATGGTCAAAACTCAGCCATGGAATCTCTGATCAACACACTCCTAGCTGAGCTTGGTACCATCTTCTGCAGGTTACTGCAGACATGTGCTAAACGGATAGCAAATAAATATTTTGAAAACCTACCAGTTAGTGTTTAGTCGAAATGGCCCTTATAGCAGAAAATTGACTTTAAATGTTTGTGATTAAGCACACATCGTACCAAAAACAATAAATCGCTTCTATGGCTTATTACTGATAAGACATATAAAGTAGCAGCAGTTCCTGGCTCACTTATGAATGTTCTATCTACATGTTTAAATATGAGCAGCTTTTTCAGTTTTGAAGTGTTTAAACAAACGTTTGCAAAAGTTACTCAACTTATTTCATTACCACATCTACCTAAAGTTGTGAAGCTAAAAGAAATGGAAGTTAAATAACAGATTGAAAGGGATTCTGGAGATGCCGTTGAGGCTGCATATTTACTGCTTGGTTGGTGAGGAAAAGGTCTGGTTCTCCATCCAATGACAAACCACCCCAATAAACCAAAGGTATCCTTTTTTCCCAGCCTTTAACAGGGCCTGTGTGTGTGTGAATGTGTGTATGTGTGGTGTAATTAACATCCCAACATGTTACAGCCCACCCTGACCCTTCACATTACACACCTCCTCTAAAAACAGATGCCTTACCTGGAATGGCTGAATTCCTTTAGTTTAATTGTGTGTTTCTTAAAATGGGAATGTTTTGTTCTACTGTTGTAATCACAAAGGGATAACCAGTTGCACAGATTCTTTATCAAAAGTGTTATATTATTAATCATAGTGCAGTCATTCTATAACATGTTTGCCCTTTCCGTCTTTTAAAGCTGTGCCTTATAACTGAGTGTCAGATGGTTCAAAGTTGCAGTTTGTTATGAGATGTCATAAAAGCCACTGGTCACTGGGTCAGGAGGTCAAATACATTAGTGCCGGGTCTAAGCACAAATTTACAATCAAAGATGAAAAACAGAGGAGAAGGGTTCATGATGAGTTCAATCAAGATTAACACCAGTTTGACTTTTGTGGTGTTTTGGTAGGCAGGAGAGTTTCACTCTGAAGTAAATTAAATAAGAAAACCAAGATTAGGATAATAGTGTGATCTTCATGGTGCTGGAGAAATTGTTTAATGCAAGCCAAATCTGGGATACGTATTTTTTCAGTGGGTCATTCAGCTGACCACAGTTAAGAGATTTTGAGTGAGGCATACGTACGCTTTTGCTGGTAGGTGTAGCCTTTGTCCATCTCAGGAGAGAAGCTCCTGTTGCTGTTTGATCCGGATCGGACAGGTGGATAGCCTTCCCTCCTTCCAGGAGAGCGATCCCGTGTGATGACCAAAGATTTAGAGGATCTGTAGTCATCATAATCCTCCCTAGATAAAAAAAAGAAAGAAAAGAAAATAGGTAATGTAGTGAAAACTGGACTTCTTTACATCAGAGGCTGAGGGATTTCTGTGGGACTACAGCATATTTCTGGACGGGAACACTGTGAATCTGTCAAAACACAAAGTTAAATAATTTCTTCTTGGCCCTTGTGTGTGTTAACTTTACACATCAGTGAGATTCCTGATGTTTAAAGACGTTATGGACGTCTTTAAACATCTAATTATAGGGGCTGGGAAATGCACCTTTAACAAGACATGACTTCAGTTTGAGAGTCTGATGCAGTATTTCAAATGTCAATAATACCAATAGGACGGCTTATACTTAATGGTCTTTTTGGTGCCATTGTAAAGTATTCACACACTCTGAAATGTTTCCCATTATTTATGTTACAGCAAAATTAATTTCATGTGTTTCATTGGAATTTCATGTCGCAGTCCAAAAGAATGACGCAAAAGATGTGAGGTGGAAAGAAAAATGATCAGGCAAAAGTGTAGCAATAATTTTTATTCAGTTACAATAAGCTCAATGCTTTGTTGAACCACCTCTCTCTGCAGTTACAGCTACAAGCCTTTTGAGGTATAAGCGTACCAGTTTTGCACATCAAGATACTGAATTTGTCATCTGTTCTTATTTGCAAAATTGCTCAAGCTCCGCCTTGGATGGAAAGCATCTGTGAAAATATTTTTTTGAAGTCTTGCCAAAGATTTTCAAGTGGATTAAGGTCTGGCCACTGGGCCATTCTAACACATGAATATGCATTGACTTAAACTACTGCACTGTAGTTCTAGCTCTATTTTTACAGTCTGTGAAGAATCCGGCCCATTCTCAAGTCTTTTGCAGCCTCTAAGTCTCTTCTACGATTGCCATGTATTTAGCTCCATCCATCTTCCCAACAACTTTAACCAGCTTCCCTTCTCCTGCTGCAGAAAAACATCACTACCACATTTTACCACGTTTGCCATGTCCCCTACATGGTTTGTAGCAAACTACAAACAGGATGTCTTAGGACTATCTGTCAGCAATAGTCTTCTTCAGGCCACTGTTCTAGAAATGCAAGTCTTATGGATTACACAACTAATAGCAAACCTCTAAGGCCCTCACTGAACAGCTGAATGTATATTTAGATTCAATTACACACAGGTGGACTATTTTCTAATTAGATGACATCTAAAGGAAATTGGTTATCTTCATAAAGTGATAAAATGTGAAATAGTTCCAGTGGGTCTGAATACTTTTGCAAGGCACTGTATAAATAGGGGAAAGCTGAAAGCTAAACAGTAATTTCCCTTCAGAAGTGGGAAAAAAAAACACTATCACTATTTATCAGTCTTGATAACTAACCAAATATTTGTGAACGCTGTTACTCACTACCCATGAAGCTACACACATGCCTGTCCTGCCTGGAACCCACCTTGGAGGAGGACCATGCCCTCGACCTCTTTTTCGCAGATTATGACCTCTGCTCCTGTTCCTGAAATCGGGAAATTAAAAAGTGGAGCAGTTTTATCAACAAGTGTCCGGTTAATGTGCACTAAATGCTGTGGCCTACATGAAAAACAAGCATTCTGAGGACAATTCAGAGATAAAATTTAATTTTTTTTTTTTACCAAAAAGAAGCACTGCAATAGTTGATCAAATCTAATACACATCTGTGTGTTTAGTTTCTTTTTCAAAACTGACTGAGCCTAAAACATTTTTAAAAATAAAAATCTGTATCATTTCTACTTATTCTGTTTGGTTGTCTTGGGAATCCCAAAACACGATAAACAGTCAAGCAGACAACAGAGTATTTAAATGTGCATTTGAGGTTAAATTACTCCAAATTTGTCAATTATGTTGTCATGGCATTCCCTTGGCCCAATACTTGTGCTTGATGGGCGCGTCACTGCCAAGGACTACCGAACCATTCTTGAGGACCATGTGCATCCAATGGTTCAAACATTGTATCCTGAAGGCGGTGCCGTGTATCCGGATGACAATGCACCAATACACACAGCAAGACTGGTGAAAGATTGGTTTGATGAACATGAAAGTGAAGTTGAACATCTCCCATGGCCTGCACTGTCACCAGATCTAAATATTATTGAGCCACTTTGGGGTGTTTTAGAGGAGCGAGTCAGGAAACGTTTTCCTCCACCAGTATCACTTAGTGACCTGGCCACTATCCTGCAAGAAGAATGGCTTAAAATCCCTCTGACCACTGTGCAGGACTTGTATATGTCATTCCCAAGACGAATTGATGCTGTATTGGCTGCAAAAGGAGGCCCTACACCATACTAATAAATTATTGTGGTCTAAAACCAGGTGTTTCAGTTTCATTGTCCAACCCCTGATTGTCCAATCGCTGATTCGCTCATTTCGCTGTCAATCAAAAAGGGATTCAGCCTCAGACAGATCATCCAATCATCATGCAGAAGCTGAGCGTCCGAGCCAGCCGAGGCCAGCCCACTGCCCCATAGACCCCCAGAGATGCTGAGCGTCCAATGGGCGGGACAAAGCCCAGCATTTTTGCTTCGCTATTGAACTCACTGTTTAAAGCACTGTGAAGCTGCAGGAATGAGTGAGAGGAAAGCCGCGTCGATACCAGTGATAAGAAGCTGATTCTGAACAAAGGTTGAGTGCGTTGTAGCGCATATTTAGTCAATGACATGAACACACAACAGTATATATTTGATCACTTATTTTTTTGGCATTTTAGGGGAAGCTGAGCTTCCCTTGCAGTCTTAGAGCAATCACCACTGATATATATATATATATATATATATATATATAAACATGTTTATTTCCACAATTACCTATGAACCATTTTTTTTTAAAATAGCAGCAACATATTCTTTACTTTGCAGAATATTAAAAGGAACCTAAAAGAAAAGTAACGGTGAATATGTTTCTACTTATTACAATACTCCAGGCTATTTACATCAAAAGAAAACTATAGGTTCATAAATCTCTATCCTGCTAATGATTGCTTCAGAGAGCAGAACTCTGGCTACATCTATTGGTCAATTTGTTGAATTACAAGATCAAAGCTATGGAAGGTCTAATAACCAGGTTACCTTGAGCTTAACTGATACCTCAAATCATCTCGGCCGTAACTCTGCTGGGGGTAAGGGCCATCCTGGAAAGTGAGAGAATAAAACAATTTTTTTTTTATATATATATATATAAAAGAATATCATCACAGAAAATTCTGCAAGTTTTGATTTTATGATGTGTTTGAAAACAGTTCTAAGACAAAGAAAAATAAAATAAAAAAAAGGTTTGATTAAAGCAGAGATGGGAAGAGTATGCGTTCTTTTAGCACACATTCAAATTACGATACTCATTCTTTCAAACTGTGGTCATGTACTTTGGGTTGACTTACATTTCGATGTGGTGGAGAATTTCTTCGGTAACTGCCATAGTTTGGGTTTTCATCATAGTACTGATTGTCGTCAGGTAGATAACTGTCTTCGCTGTGATATCCTCTTCCACTCTGGTAGTTGCGAGGACCCCCGTACCGCTGGTCATCATATCCTCTGTCAACATCCATACCCGGCCGAGGTATAGGACTCCTCTTCTCAATAATATTGACAACTCGATGAACTGTCACCTGGAAGGACAATACACCAATTTTGAAATGTATAATGCATGCACCACATAACGTTGCATGCCAGCCAGCAGTATGACACCTGAACAGACAACCCCTATGCATACCTCTCTTGCATCCTTTGGGGCAAAGCGCTCTTCATATGCCTGTCTGATGGATTTTCGACCATGCTGATAAGCCACTACAAAAAAACAAAAAACATAAGGTGAGTGCTTATTGTAGTTGTTTAATGGTTGGAATCCAATTCACACTTTTAACAGTGATTATAAATATAAGAAAGAAACTTATTTTCAACACAAATAACTAAAATAAATTATACTGCTAACCCTCTCATGTCTCCACCTTTCTGCATATTTATTGAAAGTAATATGTATTTGGAAATGACCTCCATTAAATTAATGGATTCAAAATTATTAATGTGAGATGCTGTTATTTACACTTACTGTCAAGTTCTCTGTTCCGTATGTTCAAGTTGCCCCACTTCAGAATAACAAACCTAGGAGATAAAAACATAAATAAAAATACACATATAATGACAAAACCAACTAATGCGCTTATCAAAGTGTGAAACACACACACTAAGTGTCCCACCTCAGTTCAAAACATTTCTATTTAAACATTGTTCTGATCCATAAGATTACGCGACATTACGGTCTGTCAGTGGTACACACACAGCTGTGATAGTCAACATAAAAGCATTATGAACATGAATTTCATCTTAAATTTAAGCTTTTAATCATATTTTGATCTGTAAAATTCAATCATGGAATGACTGCACAACATTCAACTTGACTGAATTTTAAAAGCAACAACTGAGAGCAAAAGTCTTCGATTTTCTTCAGTCCATCCAGGGTCAGAAGTATACCTATAGCTATATAAACATACATTCAGCTAAATCTTCTATTAAGCGGTGTTGAACATTCTAAAGAATATTAACTTGAAAAAGCCAAGGCCTATTAACTTCTTGTCAGTCATCATGAAACAGAGCAGCAAATGATTAGTTTGAAAGAACTCAGTGGATGATCCAAGGAACTCGGTGAAGAGAATTGTAGATTTACAGAATTTGGGAAAGACGTTTTGAAGCCATTTCTATAACTGTTCTTGAGTAAAAAGAAATTTTAGATATGTCTCCAACTTTCCAAAATCTGGACAAAGATACTAAATGTTACCACAGATGAAAGGAAAGGGTGTTCAGGAACAATCAAAGAGCCACAAATGTTCATGTCTACTATAAACTATAAACTGCTTGAACAACAGTGCGACTGAAATTTCAACTGCCAAGCGGAAAGGCCTACTGCTTTCTGGAGAAAGGTTTTATGGTAGGACACGCTATGTTTGAAGACGTATGTAGGAACCAAAGAACATTGTCCCAACTGTTAGGCATGGTGGTGGTAGCATCATGCTGTGGGGCTGTTTTGTATCCAGAGATGCATGTGCATCACAAAAAGTGGATGGAAGCCGAATTCTTCAACTTTACCTCAAATTGAACGACAGATGGTTCAAATGAGGACACAACTGGGTTTTCCAACGGGAACACTCCAATCATGCATAAAAACTGGTTTTACATGAGATGACCTCAGGTTTACTAACCACCTAAAACTCTGACCTTTAATCTTTCGTAGGTTGGTGGACTACACTTAAAAGCCAAGCCAATGTCAGTAAGTGAGACAGATCACTTACCAATTCTGATTAGAAGAGTGATCAGACATCCAACCAGAACTTTGATAGCTAATAAAAGCATGGGGTTGAGATGGAACTTGCTAAGAGACATTTAACCAAATTGTAGTGGGAGTTTTTGAGACTGTATGTATAACTTTTACTGTGTGACTAGAGATCCTCAATAAAAATGTCAAACTTGTGAACCCTAAATCTTTTTTTTTTTTTTTTCAAAATTAACTTATATTACATCTTGCACCACCATTCCTCTAGAAATACAAACAGTTTAAATGCATCACTATAATCCTAAAAAAAACAATGACACCAAGGTCTATTATAAGTACATTCAAAATCCTGACCTGAACTGTCTACATATCTGAGCTCTGTTTGTAAATATGTGGAGATTTTAAATCTCCACATAAAAAGCGAGGGACTGTTGTGCACATATATTTATATTATATTGTAGATATGTTTATACTGTTTAATTTGTATTGTATTGCACTGACTACGCCAAAACAAATTCCTTGTTTGTCCAAAAACGTACTTGGCAATAAAGCTTTTCTGATTCTGATCTTCAGCCAAAAAAACATACACTGCACATCTGAGTCTAGCAAGGAGCAAAAGGGAATGTCAGCAGTCTCGACCAGAGCATATGTGAGGCCACCTCTGGCTTTGTATGAAGGATTTTGCTGGGATAAATTGCCTAGGAACATGCTTTAGCATCATTAGCAAACACATCCCGCTAATACAGCACAGAAGCAAATAAGGAAGTTATGTGCAACTCACCGAACAATGAACTCTCCTCCCGGCGAAATGCGTGTTACATTTTCCTTCTATCGATCTGAATGTAAAGTCTATGTTGCTTATTGCTGAATCTTCCCCTTTTGTTTATAATATAGAATACATTAGAAACACTGCAAAAGCAACATCGAGCAATGCTTTTCCTCGTATTCTTCTTCTTCAGTGAAAAACGTGCTTTAGAAAAAGACAGGCGCCCTCTGCTGGTAGCTGTGGGAAATGTTCCAGAATGTAGGCTCAGACATACGTGACGATTTGGCTAGTTTCGAAAGAGCAAAAAGCGTGTTATTGCAAATCGTTTTTCCATAAATGCGTGTATCTAGTTAATTTTGAAGTGCTTCATTTATAATATAATAATACTCCTCCCAAGGTTTATTTAGCTTCATTAATTTAATTTAATTGAAAGGTAGCCTACCTTTTTGACTTTGTTTTAGCTGAGGTGTAAAATAAATTGTTCCTATATATTTACTTGTATTTTCCTTTTATTGTTATATATATATATTTTTTTTTTTTTTCACAATTTCATGTTTATATAATTCCAATTAATGTATTGATATTACTGAATAATTTATAATTTGTGAATAGATGTCTTATTTTGCATTTTTCAGTCTCTCCTCATGATATAAAAACTGTTTCCTCCTCTGCAGTTTTGCTTCTGAAAGTGACTAGGAAGTTCATGATGCATGCATTTAAATGTGTGTTGGAAGCCCAAAGGTGCAACAATACACTAAATAAAGAATTAATTAAATAAATATTTATGCATGCAAAAATGTAAATAGAATGGGAAATTTAATAAATATTTTATCGATCAATACATAGCCACAATATACAACTAAATGATTAAATACAGAAATCATCAATTGAAAACTTCATTATATTGTAAAATATCAAATAGGTACTTAAGTATTTATTCAATACTTCCTATCCTACAGCTCATTGTTAAATAAATTAGGCACAGTTACTTGTCAAATAGACTTCATAACATCATACCTGCAGAGCAATGATCTTACCTATTGCACTTTCAGTCCCACCCAGAGACTTTTGGTAGGGGAAGCTGATGCATAAAAATATGGAGGCCAAAAGAGCCACAATTCAATAAATACATGTGATTAAATAACTATGTATTGATTAAAACTGGATATACACACGCAATTAAATATATTTAAATCTATTTATATTTTATATAAATAGATTTATATGATAATTTAAATATGACAACTTGTAAAAGGTGAAAAAATATGAAGATCCTAGATAAAAACAAATTTGAATTCTTATGTTTATTGTATCTTCTGTCAGCATTACTCATCAAAGTCAGTTAGCAGGACTAAAAGATGATTGGTCTGCAGTTGTGTTGCTCTGCAGGACAACCAGCAAGATGATAGGGTCTATCTGAGGAGCTGTAGCTTCAGTTTAACTAATTTCACAAGAATTATGAATTCTTAAAATATAAAATCCAATATTTAATTATTGATTTCTAAATTCAATTACTTAGTGCATTATTGTAAACATGCATTGAACCATTAAAAAAATTCAGATACAAATATTTATGTATAATCATATATAATAATATCTATATAAATTGAATAGATTTTTTATATTTATTGACGAAAATATTTTAATTTTGACACGTGTAAATATTAAATAAATAATTTATCTATTGAATTGTGGCACTTTTGGCCCTCCATATCGGGAAGCTCCCTTGATGTGTTGATTCAAGCTCTACCGCATGTAGGCAATTCTTCTCAAATTAAAACCTCGTCTGCTCAGTTTACAGCGCGGTTAATTTTATCATCAGTGTTGTCACATTTACTGCTGTTGTGATTACAAGAAATATGATTCGCTGAACGCGTATCACATGACCACCACCCTCGACTGGAGTTTTCACGACAGCTGAGAAGCTATTAATGCGTGTTTTTTTTTTTCACCTGTAACTTTGATCCTTCTTAATTCCTCAAAGGCCTAGTTTTGTAGAATGGGAGATAAGAAGAGTCCCACAAGGTAAAACCTTCGCTGGTATGTTTCAATGATGACTTTAACGGGCTTTTAGTGAACAGAAAGCGCGGTGAATGGATGGAGCTGTGTGGTACTTGAAGTGTTCATGGCGGCAGACCGCTGCTGGAGTGTGAATGTGTGGGGTTGCTTTCTGTGTCTCGCTGACCGGTTCAGACCAGAAAATGGTTTTCCACACAATTAAATACTGTATTTTTTAAAGTTGTTCGTGTTTTAAAAAGCATAGCTATCGTTGTAAAAAAAAATTCCCGGTGCCCGTGTTTGTTTGTTTTGTTTGTTTCTGAAGGCCAAAGCGGCAGTCCAAGCCGTTCACCGACGATGGGTACTGGGACTGCAGCGTGTGCACGTTCAGGAACAGCGCTGAGGCGTTCAAGTGCTTGATGTGTGATGTCAGAAAGGGGACGTCAACGCGGTGAGTGTATCCTACTTCTAGAGCTTTGTAACCTCGATAAAGCAGAACTGTGCGAAACCCGCCTTCACGTAGCTAAAGATGCGTGTCAGCGAGTTAGATCGCATAAAGCAGCACACCTAGGTTGTACAGGTCCTTCTCAAAATATTAGCATATTGTGATAAAGTTCATTATTTTCCATAATGTCATGATGAAAATTTAACATTCATATATTTTAGATTCATTGCACACTAACTGAAATATTTCAGGTCTTTTATTGTCTTAATACGGATGATTTTGGCATACAGCTCATGAAAACCCAAAATTCCTATCTCACAAAATTAGCATATCATTAAAAAGGTCTCTAAACGAGCTATGAACCTAATCATCTGAATCAACGAGTTAACTCTAAACACCTGCAAAAGATTCCTGAGGCTTTTAAAACTCCCAGCCTGGTTCATCACTCAAAACCCCAATCATGGGTAAGACTGCTGACCTGACTGCTGTCCAGAAGGCCACTATTGACACCCTCAAGCAAGAGGGTAAGACACAGAAAGAAATTTCTGAACGAATAAGCTGTTCCCAGAGTGCTGTATCAAGGCACCTCAGTGGGAAGTCTGTGGGAAGGAAAAAGTGTGACAGAAAACGCTGCACAATGAGAAGAGGTGACCGGACCCTGAGGAAGATTTTGGAGAAGGGCCGATTCCAGACCTTGGGGGACCTGAGGAAGCAGTGGACTGAGTCTGGAGTAGAAACATCCAGAGCCACCGTGCACAGGTGTGTGCAGGAAATGGGCTACAGGTGCCGCATTCCCCAGACCTGGGCTACAGAGAAGCAGCACTGGACTGTTGCTCAGTGGTCCAAAGTACTTTTTTCGGATGAAAGCAAATTCTGCATGTCATTCAGAAATCAAGGTGCCAGAGTCTGGAGGAAGACTGGGGTGAAGGAAATGCCAAAATGCCAGAAGTCCAGTGTCAAGTACCCACAGTTAGCGATGGTCTGGGGTGCCGTGTCAGCTGCTGGTGTTGGTCCACTGTGTTTTATCAAGGGCAGGGTCAATGCAGCTAGCTATCAGGAGATTTTGGAGCACTTCATGCTTCCATCTGCTGAAAGGCTTTATGGAGATGAAGATTTCATTTTTCAGCACGACCTGGCACCTGCTCACAGTGCCAAAACCACTGGTAAATGGTTTACTGACCATGGTATCACTGTGCTCAATTGGCCTGCCAACTCTCCTGACCTGAACCCCATAGAGAATCTGTGGGATATTGTGAAGAGAACGTTGAGAGACTCAAGACCCAACACTCTGGATGAGCTAAAGGCCGCTATCGAAGCATCCTGGGCCTCCATAAGACCTCAGCAGTGCCACAGGCTGATTGCCTCCATGCCACGCCGCATTGAAGCAGTCATTTCTGCAAAAGGATTCCCGACCAAGTATTGAGTGCATAACTGCACATGATTATTTGAAGGTTGACGTTTTTTGTATTAAAAACACTTTTCTTTTATTGGTCGGATGAAATATGCTAATTTTGTGAGATAGGAATTTTGGGTTTTCATGAGCTGTATGCCAAAATCATCCGTATTAAGACAATAAAAGACCTGAAATATTTCAGTTAGTGTGCAATGAATCTAAAATATATGAATGTTAAATATTCATCATTATATTATGGAAAATAATGAACTTTATCACAATATGCTAATATTTTGAGAAGGACCTGTAAATGTTAGTGTGCCAAGGGTTACATTGTTTTATCTTTGTGGATTGCTCGTTCATGGTCGTATCTACCCTGATCCCATTTGCGCTTTTATTTCGTGAACCTTGATGCTTTTTGAAAGAAATAAATTACAGTATTTGGAATCCCCGAGCACTTCTGTATTTTAATTGGTAATATCTTAAATGCACGTAAATAACACGGAGTATCTCTTCATCGTGGATCTTGTTTTCATAGGCAGCAAGCAAACATTCTGTCCTCAAAGTCAATGTGTTTGCAGCAGGTAAAATGGACAAACACAACTGTTTTTGCAAGTTTGGAAAGGGTCAAATTATGATCGCAAGATGACTGCAAGAGTATCTTATGCCTGGGTTACAAGGCAAAATTTCAAAATTGTAGCCTGAGAGACCCACACGTGACGATAAAATATCGTAGATATGACAGGTTTGGTTCTACCGTGTGTTGTGTCCAGCCACACGGTAAGCACAACACACCGCACACAAACATGTTTCACTCCTGAACATTCAGATGTCATATGGGAAATCTCTCCGACCCTCTCAACATCAAACGTGAGTTCAAAGTAATTCCCCTCCATGTTTCTGTCACCTCGCTTTCTGATTGGCTACACATCACATTGCTGTGTGTTCGTATGTCCTCAGGGGACATCCCACACGGTAGGATATCGTGCCAAGACAATCCAATATGTTGAATATCCCCGATTTGAGGTCAGAGGGGTCCTTCTGAGCAGACTAGATCATTCTCAACACGCCACACACTGCAGAAATATCTCATAAGATTATCTTAAGAGCCATCCTGATAATCGGGCATGTCGGAATGGGAAGATTGGGTCAAAAATGGTCATAAAAAGCCCGACGTGTGAATCAGGCATAAATCAAGTAGCAGCTCTTTCTGCCCCCTGTCCACCGTCATCAGCACCATCAGGCTCATGAGCATCAAGACTAAGCTATAGAGCAGTGGAAGAAGGTGGCCTGGTCTGAGGAATCGTGTTTTCTTTTCCATCAAGTATGGGTCGGGTCCATGTGCATCTCTTTCCTGGGGAACACAAGGTTGCACTACAAGTGACTTGAAGAAGGCAATGGGACAGTGGGATCATTTGGGCAGTGTTCTGCTACGTTAACAAGCATGTCATCTTTCAGCAGGATAATGCATCTTTCCTCATGGTGGAAATGATTCAGAAATAATTAGAGGATTTCACGTGGCCTCTAGATTCCCCAATCCAATTAAGCATCTGTGGGATGTGCTGGACACCAGCCCAATGCTCGCCTCGCAATTTACATGGCTTGAAGGATCAGCTGCTAACATCTTGGTATGAGATACCCCTGTGGACCTTCATGGTTCTAGTAGAACATCATCTACTGAGGATGTAAATGCTGGAAATATTTCCCAACAGCTGGTTCTTTCTTGTTAGTAGAGGAGTATTTTTCAGCCAGCTGATCAGCAGTGTGCGGCATCAGCTTAGAGAGAGGGAGCGCTGCACTATTCCATGCTTAAGACAACTAGTCACTCTGGTACTTTCCCTGACCTCTCATTTAAAGGTAAACAGTATGAGGTCAAATTTGAGTGGTTTTAAAACTTTTTGTAAACCTTGGCATACCTTGATACTTGTAACCGGTCCATGCCAGGTTTATGTTCCATGTCATTGTAAGTAGATTATCATCCTTAAATGATCAAAAGACACTTTACCTTTATCCATCTGTTGCTGGCATAACGATGTAACAGCAGAGGGTCAACTTCAACATCTACACTACCGTGCTGGTTGCACGCTGAGGCGGGAAGACTACCTGAGGACTGTCTTAAAAAGGTTGTTGGAAATGTGTTTCTGCTGTTTGTTATTCTCACATCAGACTCATTGTATGATGTGGTGGCCTCCCTGAAAGAGGATGTCCCTTTGCTTTCATTTGCTTTCATTTGCTTTCATTTGTATTTCTAGCAGGAAAGCTTTAAAGCATTCTTTTAAGTTATTAGTCAAGAAGGAATACACGTGCTGGATAATCACAGTTTTAATGCTTGTTAGATGTTTTCTCAACACCACATCAGCCTAGGATTTAATATTTACAATTTTTTGATTCTCACCAAAAAAAGAGGAGTAAAATATAACTATGATCCTTCTTTAAAGAGATTGTTTGAGCACAGTAATACTACTTAATGAGATAACAAGCAAGCTGCATTTGCTATGTGCTACGTTAAGCAGAACAGTTGTGTTCGCCCTCCACATGCCAGTAATAATTCATGTTAGCCTAACAATTGTCTTTATTTTTTTTTAAATTGAGCGTGAAATGAGTTGGTGTTGTTAGGAGCCCTTTGCTCTATGTGGTCTATGTGGTCACAGTGAATGCACAGAACATCCACAGTGCTGCATTGTTAACAACATGCTCACCAACTGGTAGATTTAGCGATGTACAGTTGTGTTTAAAGTGATGGCAGCGTTTAACAAAATAAGTCAGGTCAGAATCCATATATTTTATCTACATACATGCAAAAGCAGGGGGACCACTTCAATTTCTATTCAAAATGAAACATCTGGAAAATTAATTTATCCCTCAAGAGAAGGTGAGAGGAAAATACTTTGTGCATAAACTGAAATATGCCTGAAGATTTAGCTTCCCTGTGAATCACTGAAGACACATTTAATTGTTTAAGCAGAGTTTCTGAGAACTATTTCACGTATGTGTTGCAAGGAGTAGACCAACTTCTAGCACCTGTGAACAGGTATTCCAGCCTAGGATAATTGGACTGCATTTGATGGGTTTTTGCCTCCGAAACATGTTTCATTCCCCCCACAAGTTTAAAACTGGATTAAGGCCTGAGGATTAGGCTGGCCACTTTAACATTAGACGTGTTGGTTTGGAGCCAAGAAGTTGTTTGCTTACTCGTGTGTCTCAGAGGTATTTCCTCATCAGCATGACCCCGTCATTATATTCAAACTAATCTATGATCCCTGGTGTGTAATAAGTAGGCCTAACAGTAGCATAAAAACCCCAGAGCAGCCACCATGCTTTAGTGTGCACTGGCTTGAATTTAGGGTTTTAGGGGTCGCCTGACAAATTGTCTGATGCTCCTCAAGCCTTAGTTTGGAAAATTCTAACCTCTTTAGCACAAGATTTTTCCAGCAGTAAGACTTTGTGTGGGCCTTCTTGCAGACAACTTGGCTTCACGTCTGTGTTTACTTGTTGTCACAAAACCTTAGGGTAACTCATTTTACTCAACTTTTTAGGAATTCCCTATAACTAGCATTGTTTTTTGCCATCATCGCTGTATAGGTAACTGACTCCTGTTTTTAGTTGCATAATAAATGAACTCAGTCATTGTTCTCTGTACTGCTTTTATTTTGAAAAATCCCTTTCCAATTAATGATCCCATTACACAGATTCAGTAGCAAGACACACATGACACAAAACTACAGTCATTCTAGGTGGCAACTTTCTGGCTTTTTAAAAAAAAAATTTTATTACCTCTGTTTGATTTTCTGTATCATTGTAATGTTTTTCCTTATGTACAGCGCCTTGAGTGCCTTGTTGCTGAAAGGCGCTATATAAATAAACTTGACCTGACTTTAAGAAACACTGAAAGAAATCAAGAAAATCATTGTGGTAGACAGTAACAGCCACTGTTTTAGCTCAAGCAGAGGGAAAAAATATGAAATCATAACAGTAGTCTTCATCAATCTGGCATCAACTTTCTCTGATTGCTTTTGCCGGATCAGCTTTGCAGGTTGGACCCTTGTCATGGACCATTTTCTTGAACTTCCACCCTCGATTTTCAATTGGATTGAGATCCGGATTATTTGCAGGCCATGACATTGACCATATGTGTCTTTCTTCAAGGAATGTTTTCACGGTTTTTGCTCTGTCAAGATGCATTATCATCGTGAAAAATTATTTCATCATCCCCAAACATCCTCTCAATCGAAGGGATAACAAAAGTGTCCAAAATGTCAACTTAAACTTGTGCATTTCTTAGAGATGTAATGACAGCCATCTCCCCAGTGCCTTTACCTGACATGCAGCCCCAATGACTGTGGAAATTTCAGGCAGTCTTTATGAATCTTATTGGAACAGCACCAAACAAAAGTTCCGGCATCATCGCCTTGCCCAATGCAGATTCGCGATTCATCATTGAATATGACTCATCCAGTCATCCACAGTCCACCATTGCTTATCCTTAGCCCACTGTAACCTTGTTTTCTTCTGTTTAGGTGTTAATGATGGCTTACATTTAGCTTTTCTGTTGGTAAATCCCATTTCCTTTAGGCTGTTTCTAACAGATCGGTCACAAACGTTGACTCCCGCTTCCTCCCATTTGTCCCTCATTTGTTTTGTTGTGCATTTTCTGTTTTCAAGACATATTGCATTAGGTTTTCTGTCTAGATGTTTTTATGTATTCATTGGTCTACCAGTATGCTTGCCTTTAACAATCTTCCCATATTTGTACTTGGTCCAGATTTTGGACATAGCTAACTGTAAACAACCAGCATCTTTTGGCAACATTGCATGATGATTTACCTTCTTTAAGAAGTTTGATAATCCTTTCTTTTGTTTCAGTTGACATCTCTCGTGTTGGTGCTATGATTCATGTCAGTCCCCTTGGTGCAACAGCTCTCCAAGGTGTGATCCCTCCTTTTTAACTGCAGACTAACGAGCAGATCTGAATTTGATGCAGGTGTTAGTTTTGGGAATGAAAATTTCCAGGATGACTCCATAATTTCTTCCTCAGAATTCAGTGATTCCATAATGTTTTCCCTCTTCTTGAGCTAAAACAGTGACTGTTACTGACTGCCATGTTTTTTTCTGGATTTCTTTTAGGGTTTCTTAAAGCCAGAAGTTGCCACTTAAAATGACCATAGTTTTGTGTCATGCCTGTGATCTGCTTTTTTTTTTTTTGACAAAATTAAACAACTAAATGAACATTTTCCGAGACGAGTGATTCCATAAATTTTTGCCAGTGGTTGTAGTAAAATATTTGCCACGTGTATGTATATATGTATATTTTTTAAAAACAGTAACTGATCTGGTTCGGGATCTTGGATTGTTATTATTTTTGAACACAACTGTATAACTTAAAGGAAAATGCTGATATTTTTTATTTATTTATTTTTTTTGGTCCCCGTCAGAAAGCCACGACCCGTTTCTCAGCTTGTTGCACAGCAAGTAAATCAACAGTTCGCATCACCGACGCATCCCAAAAAGGAGAAGAAAGAAAAGTCCGAGAAGGACAAAAGTGACAAAGATACGAGACTGAAAAAGAAAAGCCAAAAGAGGATGAGGTAATTGTTAAAAAATGTTGGAAAGACTTATCCTTTTCTGTAGTTGTATAATCAGAAATCTTTAGTATCCTTTCTAAGCAGTTTTCATTGATCTGTTTGTTTCCTCAGCAGGCCCAGGTTAAAGAACATAGACAGGAGTAGCGCCCAGCATCTGGAAGTCACAGTTGGAGACTTGACTGTAATTATCACAGACTTTAAAGAGAAAGTTAAACCCACATCTTCCTCAGCGAGCACCGCCTCAGCAGACCAGCACAGCCAAAGCGGCTCTAGCTCCGATAACACTGAGCGAGGAGTCTCCAGATGCTCCTCGCCCCACGGGGAGACTTCGTCAGTAAACGGAGAGACTCACTAACCCTCACACCCCCAGTCACCACGACACACTGACCTGCACTCAAAACAGTCTCAGTCAGAGAATAAACTTCATCATGCACATTTTTATATATATAAAACCTTAAATGCCAAAATGATAGCAGTCACTTTTATTTTAGATAGTTTATTTCACTGCCTTCCCCATGTTTTACCCTACGTGGTCAATTCCAAGCACTTCTGCCGCTAAAACTGTCACGATGAACAGAAAATAGGGCAGAAGCATTTAAACCTGGATGTCGGTGTGTAACCGCGCCATGTTTCCTGGTGCTTCAGCAGTGTCACATCAGCTTGACAAACTGGTGTTGGGCACTGCACAGACTAAATAATAGGTCATGGAAGAAATGTGAAGAAATCATCTCAGAATAATAGTTTATTTTTTTTCTCAACATTATTTGCACTTGTTGCCAATCCTGTGTTTGTAAGAATTTTAGCATTATTTTCATGTTGCCTTTATAACACTGTTGGTTACCTGCCTTTTCCGGCACACATTTTATGCCATTGAATGCAATAACTGTTTTACTGTCTAACATTTGAGTACAGTTTTACTAAGCAAGCTTTGCCGTCAGTTGGTAGAGTCCAGCATGATTTAATCTATAGAATGGTTTATATTGTAAAATATTGAATAAAATAATTGTAGATATATTAATCTTTCTGATTTTTTTATATGCAAGAATGTTTAAATTACAATTACTTGTGATCTGGTACTTTGGTATTTCCTTGTCCAGCATTCATCTTCAGGTTGTGCAGCTTAAGTTCACATCAGTAACTTTCTTAACCTCTGTACTTCACGACTAAAATGCCGATCATTGGATTTATTTTAATGTGAATAATCCCTATCAATTTAATATGCCTAGGGTTATTATTGTGTTGCAGAGGCCAAAGACTAATATGAAATTACTCAACATAAGCCCAGATCATTGTGACCCCACCTCTATGTTTACAAGTGCTCATCTCAACAGTTTAGAATATCATTGAAAATGTTATTACAGTAAGTCATTTCAGAATTGGAAACTCGTATATTATTTGTCATCCATGTTGAGCATTTATGTTTTTACATTTTTTGAGATGTCGTAGCTATTGAAAATCCAACATTCACATTCTTAGAAAAAGAATATTACTAAAACCCAATGAACAATAATGTTGTCATTGACACCCTTCACATTGAGGGTAAGCTGGCTGTTAGTGCCGGATCCCAGCATATTAATGGAAAGTTAAGTGGAAGAAAGAACTGTGGTATAAAAAGGAGCACAAGTAACAGGGATAACCACAGTCTTGAGAGGATTGTGAAGAAATGCCCATTCAAAGGTTTGGGGGAGATTCATAAAATGTGGCAAGTAGCTGGAATCAGTGCTTTAACTGGCACCATGCAGAGATATATGCTGGCTAGAAATGTTGTATTCCTTGTAGTATGCCTTTCCTGAACCAGAGACAATACCAAACCTGTCTTACCCGGACTAAGGTAAAAAAAAAAAAAGCTCAGTCCAAAGTCTTTTTATTTTAAATTAAAGCATTTTTTTTTTTCATTTCATTTGGCAATCAAGGTCCCAGAGCCTGAAGTGAAGAATGGGTAGGCACAGAATCCAAGTTACTTCAAATTCCCACTGTCAGTGATTATCTCCAAAGGCATGATGTCTTCTGATGTTGGTCCACAGTGTTTAATCAAATCCAAGGAAAGTGCAGTCAATTGGCAGGAAATTATAGAGCACTTCATGCTTCCCTCTGCTGACAAGTTTTATGGAGATGCTGATTTTGTTTTCCAGCAGGTCACTTTGCCACCTAGCCAAAAGTGCCAATATCTGCATTAATAACCATGGTTTCACTGTGCTTGACTGGCCAGAGAACTCCCCTGACCCAAAGCCCATAAAGAATCAATAGAGTATTGTCAAGAGGATTATGAGCCATAGGATGTTTACCTCCATACAACGTAGCATTAATGCAGTAATTCAGTGGAAATCATTTTCAGTAGGCCCTAAACTCTGATAAATTGAGTTTTGTGTGTTGTGCTGTATTTTTACTTGTGCTTTATGGGTGTTTATTTTGTACTTTGCTGTTATTTGCCAATGAGCAGCTCCTAAAAATCAGGATGTCCTCACTGGGCATTTTTTACTGGTTTTCACCAATCCAGAGAACTAAACCTGGTTCTTAGGTGGAAACTCGGCGACTCTGTGGACTTTACCAGATGAGGGAAACACTCAGGTTCAGTCATTAAGCTACATCAGCAGGGACTGCGCACCCTGCTCTTGTCTTTACGCCTGGCAAACAAAACGGACAAAGATCTGCCGCCCTCTGTTTCACCGAAACCTGCCTCACTGGACATATCCCAGACTGTGGAGGTCAGTTGCTGGGCCTCCAGCTGTTTAATATAAATGAAGGTTGGTGTGTTGATGTCACAGTGTTAGGACAATCATGCAACCCTGATCTGGAATCTATTTTAATAAACTGCAAATCATTTTGTTCACAGGGAATTCTTATTTTTTCTGGACGATGTTTAGGTCCCATCCCAAGCCTGTGTATGAGAGACTGAAAAACATCTGGCTGACCTGACAACAGACAGAGGAAAAAAAAAACAGAATCTCTCATCGTTGGTCTCGGTGAATTTCAACAGTATGCGTCACTCATGAACTTCCTAAATACAGAAACCATCTGAAGTGCCCCAATAGGGACACTAACACTGGACAAGTGCCACAGTTTTAAAGGATGCCAACTGTGGTGTGCAGCTTTGGGACACTGAGCACTGTCTGCTTCATCGCAAACCTACCTATGGGAAGAAACTAAAAACCTCGAGTTAGGACTTTGAGGATATGGACAGTCAAAACAAAATTTACAGGCCTGCTTTGACAGCAGAGATTTTACGTTTTTTTTTTTAGTTCTAGTCACTGTCCCGGACAAACTTAGTGTGCAGACCAAGATGTTTGCACATACAAAAAAAAAACAACCCATGGTTCACTCCACATATGAGGAATCTGCACTGGACCAAGGAACCTGTATAAACAGGCCAGGAAATACCTGACTAAGGAGATCCCCCTCTAGGGAACGCCAGTGTGCCCAAAATTAAATAAATAAATGAAACATTATGAAATAAGTATGAAATATTTGATAAACATATAATGTGACAATGAAATTGTTAAATAATTGAATGCATATTAAATTCTCAGCTCATTATTATGAAATATATTTCCTTTTCCCTTTAAATTTAGCTTTGTAATATATTTTGTATATTACATTTGTACCCAATAATTGAAATTATTGTCGAGGCTATTTTTATGTAATTCCATCTGTTTTTTTTTTTTTTTTTTTTATTTCAAAATGTCATTTTTAAAAAAGCCAGCTTTTATTTTAAAAGGGTAATTTCTCCCCATGGCCTATTTATTTCATAAAATGCCACTTTTCAACAGAATGACTTGACCTGTCAATCAGGGTGGAACCAGTTTTTTGATTGGCTGCTCCTTTACCAAGACAGAGGCAATCCCACTGTATCAAGTTATGGCTGAAGGTGCAATTCAAGTAGGGCCGGTGATGCATCTGTCTCCGTGTCCTCCGTTCTCCGTGGAGCATTGGTCCACTATGGGGAATTCCTCTTCTAGCGGGGAGAAAATGGCTGAGCGCGAAGGGATAAACCCACTAGTGATACCTTAAAGGGCGAAGCCTATACGAAATATAACTAATCGCTATGTAAGGATCAGCCGATGAGAATGCAGGTGGCTGACAATCAGTTGAAAAGAGGCGTTATGAAATAAATAAGCCATGGGAAGAAATCACCCTTATAAAATAAAAGCTGGCTTTTTGAAATAAAAGCTGACCTTTAAAAAAAATGACATTTTCAAATAAAAACCGCTGGAATTATATAAAAATTGCCTCAAAATAATTTGAATTATTAGGTAAAAATTCTATATGAAAATTATTTTATATAATAACGCTGTTTTTTTAATGAAAAATGAAATATATTTCATACTAATGAGTTGAGAATTTAATATGCATTCAATTATTTCACAATTTCATTGTCACATTATATGTTTATCTATTATTTATTGATGTAGATACTTGTTTCATAATGTCACACACGCAATGTGACGACCCAACAGCTTCTACTGCAAGACATCCTCTACTGGACTCTTGCCTTGCTCTCTGTGCCAGCCTTCGCCTGCCGGTGATCACCGGGTTTCTGACCACAGGCAGCAGCAGACAAGGCCGGCCAGCATTGTCCCTCACACAAGGTCCATCAGCTCTGGCGCTCCCCAGGGGCGTGGAGGAGATGAGTCTAGGTGACAGGACAGGAGGTGAACCAGCTCCACTAATGCAGCGAGAACCACATGTAGCTTAACCTTCTAAAGATTGTGGACATAATTGTGAATTTTCGAAAGAAAAAAAAAAAGTCTCCTCCCTACGTTTATATGTCTGTATGGTGACACCGTGTGAAAACGACGACATTTCTTTGAACTTTGAAACTATTAGGCCAACAAGGATGATCCTGATTCTGCTATTAGCTTGTTAGTCAAAGCTGGTTGACTTTGTGTACAGTACACACCTTATGAAGGTCTGTGTGTACAAAGGTTAGTGTTGGCAGACAGTCCTTGTATGAGGAACACGTGTACCAGTGGTGGGCGGAACGGTAAATTGTAAACACCAGCTACTACTTAGCTTTACTATGCTGACTTGACTGCTATACATGCTAGTACCACACATGGTACCTAGCTAAAATCGGATAAAATGTTTCTTTTTGTACATAATAACTGAAGCGCAAAATGCGATGCTATCTTCACGTTTATCTCCTGTCCACGGTATTCACCTTTTTCTTCTTGCTGTATGTGTACAGTCAGCTTGATTCCACCTTGGAGGACAGGGACGAGTGGGCCGGAAGATGGGGCAGGATAGCCGGCAGGAGCAGCCATGAGGGCGGGCACGCTCTCAGGAAAAGACCGGGCGTTTTAGGCCTTCGGGACCGAGAGTGGGGACAGAACAGGTACTTTTTGACAAATTTATTTTAGAGTGACATAATTCGTACTAATGAGCTTTGGATGTTAGTTAATCCTGCTGGTCGTTAGTTTTTGACTCGATGCATTCACCGTTAAGCTAACGATTAAAGTTTACGAGTCATAAAAGCTTTACAGGTAAATAAGCGGACCAGGCTAGCAATATTCAGTTTTTTATTCGTTGCCATTTTGCGCCCATACGTCTTATCCCAACTTATATATGTTGTTTCATATCAAATTTACACAAGTTTGCTAACACTGTAATTAAGACTTAATGTTACTTATAACTAATTATCTCATTAACGTCAGCTTAAGGTTGGATTTAGAGGACAACCATCTGTTGATGAACTTTAGGAGACATTTCATCAGCGATCTGATCTCGAAAATCTATGTTGAAGAAGTTTACTAACTAAAGATCAAAAAGTCCATGTTTTTATTCTGTCAGGTGTAAATCACTGTCAGTCTCTTACTGGAATCCATATTGGAGACTGCCTGCTGATGATGTTTGTGGAGTGAACTGCTTATTGGAATCACCTCTTAGGTATGATTTGATTTTGTGAACATCTGGTGATCAATTTTAGAACTGAGAATGTCCCCAGACATGTTCAGCTAACACACTGTTCCTTGTGATCATTTTTGAACTACTAATATCAGACATACATGAAAGTGTCAGAAACAAGACTCTGTTGCTATATTCTATACTTAGGGGTTTGGTTTAGTGGGTCACTTTATTAGTCAATGATTTTTATTTAAAGATTTTTAAATATAAAAAAAAATCTAATCAGTATATAATTATTGTATGACCTCTCACATCTATTGCAATGAAATACATGATAACTCAATGAAGTCACACCTTAGTTACCCCTTATTTCAGCGATAATGCATGGGCTTGATTTTCTCTGTTACTTATTTCTATAAGAATAGGTACAGTGCCTTGCAAAAGTATTAATATGCTTTGAATGTTTCCACATTTTGTCTCTTTACCAATAGACGCTTCAATGTATTCTATTTGATAGACCAACACAATGTAGTGTATAAGTGTGACATGAAAAGCTGGTGTTCAATGAGCATGCATTTGTATTCAGCCTGCCTAATCAATACTTTGTAGTACCCCATATCACTGCAATTACTTCTGTTAATCTTTCAGGGTATGGCTTTACCACTTAACCCAGTTTTCTTTGCAAAACTGCCTAAGCTCACACAAATTAGATGCAGAGCAACTTAAAATGTCAATTTTCTAGTCATGCCCCAAATGTTCAGTTTGATCTATTCTCGCCATTCTAACAGTTTGCTCTAAACCATTCCATTGTTGTTAGGTCACTCTCCTGCTGGCGTTTAACTCTCCACACAAGCCTCAAGTCTTTTTCAGCCTTGATGAAGATGTTTTCTTGCAGTAGTACCCCATTTTAGCTCTATTCATGCTCTAATCAACTCTGAACAACTTCTGTTTTTGCTGGAAAAGAGCATCCCCACACCATGAGGCTGCCACCACCATGTTTCACATCGGGGTTGTGTGTTCATGGTGATGTACAGGTATTTTGCATGTAGGTCAAAATGTACAGTTTTTGGCCCCATTGACCAGAGCAATGTCTTCCACATGTTTGCTCTGTAACCTACATGGCAAAATGTATATAGCGCATTTAGCAATGGTTTTTCACTTGGCACGCTCCAGTGAAAGCCAGAGTTGTAAAGTGGCAGACTAATAGTTGTGCTGTCAACAGATTCTCCCACCCGAGCTGTGGGTCTGTGCCTCTCCTCCAGAGTTACCACAGGCCTATTGGTGGCTTCTTTGATTAATGTCTAGCCTATCAGTTTGTGTGGGCAGCCATCTGGTAGTAGGATTGTAGTTGTAGCATATTCTTGATGATGGACTGAACAGTGTTCCAGATGATGTTCAGACCTTCTGATATTTCTTATAACCTAACCCTTCTTTAAATTTCTCCTCTCTGATAAAGTTCAATTTCATTGAACTTGTGACAGTGAGAATATAGGATATTCTATTCTGTTCTCTGATCTGTATGCTGTGTTCCTTGGTCTTCATGAAGCTGTTTGTTCTATAATGTTCTCCAACAAACCCCAGAGGCCTTCAGAGAACAGGTACATTTGAACTTACACACAGGTAGACTCTATTTACTCTTTATTCTGAAGGCAAGAGGTCAGACTTGATTTTATTTAGGGGTACAAATGCACTCCAGACTTCTGTTTTTTTATTTTAAATTTTAAAAATGATGTGTTTTTGTCCTATTAAGTAGCAGTTCTGTGTTGTGTTGGTCTGTCCAATAAAATCCCATTAAAGTACATTTAAGTTTGTGGTTGAAAAGTGAGAAAATGTGAGAAAGGCAAAGCGTTATTAAAATTCCTCTAAGGCACTGACTCGAAGAGCTTGTTGGCTTAAAAATTAGACGTAAGATGTTGAGGTTTCTCCCTATGAAATCAGTGCTTCAATTATTATGATAAAATTTTAGGGGGTGTATGATTAAATTAGCCTAATTCTCACTTATATTCAGAAAATTACATTTTTTTTTTAGAAGAAGAGTTTTTGAGGCTTGCTGTAAATGCCTGCTTATCTGTGATGTTGTTAAAACACAAATATAATGACTGGTGTAATCACTCATGTCTTGGCTCTTAGGGAGAAGTTGAGCCCTGCTACAAGAGAACCTAAAAATGAGAGAAGTGACCTAGCTGTGGTGGCCTGTGGCCCCAGGCTGGAGGAAACTCTCACCATGCTAAAGTCTGCCATCCTCTTCAGCAAAAAGCCTCTGCACTTCTACATCTTCGCTGAGGATGAGCTTCATGACGGCTTCAGAACCGCTGTAAGTGTGCGTCCCAACAGCAGAGAAACTTTGGATGTAGACACCCCATGCCCAGAAGAAGATTTAAGAAGATTTAAAATGCAACAGAATTCTTTTATAACCTTTATTTTCCAGACAAGGGAAACAAGAGAATACATTTTCAGCATCTCAATACACTTAATTGTAGAAATAAAAACAAATCTAGAAAGATGATGGTTATCTATCATCCTGCTACTTCGCACCCTTTAATTCCTCCTATTAAGTTTTTTGAATGTTTGGGATCTGTCTTAATGAATTATTACTATTTGAACGACACAGCAAAAATCAAACTCACTTGTCTTATTTGTAGAAGGTCTTTGCTTCCCCAGTTGTTTTATTAAGCTCTAAAACAAAGAAAACATGTTAAAAGTACTTGTAAGAGGATTATTTATGAGAGATTGTTTGTGTCCTTATTTTATTCCTCAAGTTGGAAATGTGGCCTGTGGCAATCCGGTCAAAGTTTACATTCACCATCTATCCAATCATGTTTCCTGAGGAGAACGCAAGCGAGTGGAAAAAGCTCTTCAAACCTTGTGCCTCTCAGAGGCTCTTCCTGCCGGTCGGTCTAAAATCATTGAGTCAAAAGACCTACATCAGAAGTTCTTTTCTTTTTAGAAACCCTAACATTTTTCTCCTGTGTGTGTGTTTTTTTTTCTCCAGCTGATCCTAAAGCAAGTGGATTCACTGCTTTATGTAGACACGGATATCCTCTTTCTGCGCCCAGTAGAAGACCTCTGGGGCCTACTTTCTCAGTTCAATGCAAGCCAATTGGCTGCCATGGCACCAGAGCACGAGGAGCCTCGTATTGGCTGGTACAACCGTTTCGCTCGCCACCCTTACTATGGCAAGACAGGCGTCAACTCAGGGGTCATGCTCATGAACATGACTCGCATCAGAGAAAGACTCTTCAAGGTAAAGAGCTTCTGTCATTGGAAGAGTTAACATTCGATTGTTTTATGGTGTTCATTTCTGGCCTCAGATGGACAGTATATGCTCGTTCAATCAGTTAATGGTCAAAAAACTACATGAAAGTTTAATTTATTACTATGTTGACCAAAAAAACGTTTCCTGCTATTGTTCTGCTGCAGTACTCTGATCAGACAGTTGAGGTCACTCTTGTACTTTCATTTTAAATTCTTTAAGCATGCCTAGACTTAGCAAAAACAACTTCATTGATGTAAAATGACTTAAAATAGACTGAGTTGCTGGAAAAGCAGATTTGTTTGTTCCTTGATGTAAAATGGTATATATTCTTGGGCTTGTTGTGTTTTCTTGCTGCAGAATGACATGACAGCTGTAGCACTCCGGTGGGAGGAAATTCTGATGCCTCTTCTTCAAAAGTATAAACTCAATATCACCTGGGGGGACCAGGATCTTCTTAATATCATATTTCATCATAACCCAGGTAGGTGTGACTGCATTATTGTATTGTGTTATGTCATTTAGCTTGGATTTTCTCTTGTTTGTTTTGTAATGGTCTATTATTAAAGAAGCAGGTTTATGTGTTTGTTCTTCTACAGAAAGCCTCTACATGTTCCCCTGCCAATGGAACTACCGTCCCGACCACTGTATCTATGGTAGCAACTGTCAACAGGCTGAAGAAGAAGGTGTCTTTATTCTCCATGGCAACAGAGGTGTTTATCACAACGACAAGCAGCCAGCTTTTCGAGCTGTCTATGAGGCTGTCAAACAGGTAGAAAGACAGCATTATAGTAACATCTCGCTCTCTGCACCTAAAATATTTAGTTGTTTTAACAGTTCACCTATAAATCCTGATGAAGCAAAAATTGAATGCAAGATTAGGTCAAATGAGTGGAAATTTAGAGACTCTGCTTTTTTTCAGAGGGTAGTTGTTCGCAACTTTTGATATGTTGGGCCCCAGTAGACCTATTTTAGCGTGACATCACAAGCATTAGCTCCACTCTTTGGTCTCCCTCTGGTTGGCAAAAGAGAAATATCTGAGAAATGAAATTAAAACCGAGAGGAACCTTCTCTCTTGGGGGGCCGTTTTAATTTTCTGGACGTCTCCTAAGGGCCAACTGGTTGGAACTGCTTCTCTTTAGCCCAGGTCCCCTTTACCTGAACACAGTCTGCTTTAGATTTTAAATGTTGTGGGACTTTAGTAATAATAACCTGTGAAGTTTACTCTAAAAAGCAGTGATCAACGTAGTTTTACTGCCATGATCCAGGTCTGTTTCATCACATTACGGTGTCATTAAACGCCGCTGCTCTCTGCTCTCTCGCCGCCAGCCATATGAGGGAGGGGGAGCACGATGTAGCTCGCAGGTTATCATGCGCTACATTCACTTGCAATGTGATATTTGATATTTACTAATTTAAATGCTAGTTAAGATGGCATATGGGTTTACCTTTTATGCATTATTATTTTTGAAGCATACTTTTTCTGTAGTTGTTTATTCAAAATTAACTTGTTAAAGTCCCAGCCATAAGAAAAATATATAAGATAGAAGGAAGAGCTCACTCAGAGTGTGCAGACCAGACTGTTCGTTACTAACGTTCGTTAGTCATTTCCTTATCAATAGGCACTCCAGGATGTGCGTTTCTATTATGGATGCATCCGCCCACCGCAGCAGAATCAATATTCTGCTAAACACTTCCTTTATCATATTTAAGTTCTCCAAAGAAAGGGGAAATAAATCTTGCCACACTTTACCAGAGAAGTGATTAGATCTGTCAAGTTACAGCGTGTGACGTCTGTTGCACAGTTTTATTCACCTTTTAAGATAAAAGGTTAAATACACAATATTTCTTACACCTTACGCTGCAGAAAGCAGCTTTGTGAGGTGTGAACGTAGACGGGTGTAATTTAACCAGAAAGCACAGCTGTTGTCCCACGGGTTGTGTTGTAAGCTTTCTTGTTTTGCTTTATGATGCGGGATCCTGGATGGTCACAACAGCAATATAATCTGGAGATATTCAGCCCACACTCCCATGTGGAGGGGTACAGCTAGTGTTTGTCATTATTTCATACTTCTCACTACCTGGCACCATGGGCTTGTCTGCCATAAGGTAAAGCAGGCACCGAGCTGAGCTTTGCTGGCAAGAGGTTGCAGCTTTAGCTTGCAATGACAATCAGGTGCAGGTGAGGCCAGATGAGACCAAACGCATGTTGTCACTGGTTTCTGCAGGAGATGAGTCGTAAAGGAGCTGCTGCTTCATCTACGCTGAATGTCTTTTGTTTCGATGCAGTAGAAAGCAAGAATGTATTTTGAAGACAAAACTCAGGAGAAGCTCTTCAGTGACAGCAAAGGAATCGATGCAAAATACAAAATCAAACTTAGTTCATAGTGCACTGAAGGTATCGTTTTGTTTTAAGGCTCTCAACCCATTAAAAATGAAAGAGCCACAGCTACATAATGGCTCCACATACAATTACAAATATACTTTCAATGTAACTTTACTAAATAAAACTGTGTGCTGTATACATAATGTTCTATTCCTATTCCCATAGAGATGCTTCAGATCATAATCTGATCAATTTAATCAGATTCCATTTTATGTCCCCTGTGCCACATCAATGTTTGATCAGCCCAGAACCTTCTTCGTATCCATATCCCTCCAAGCACAGAGCCTCACTTTGGTTTCTGCCTCACCATAAAAGCTTTCTCCACCCACAGCCATCCTGTCCTGCTCCGTCGGCTGCGAATTGAGAGCATCCAGTGTAAAGCAGCCGTGTGTGTTGTAAGATGACATGAATGCGCCTGGCAGTACATATTTAAAGCTTACACATGTCTAAAGAATAACAGGAACCTGTTCAAACCAAGATTAAGGGGATGTTAATCATATTGTTGTGTATGGAAACATGATCCACTGATGCAGGTTAAAGGGGCTATCTAAGCTCAAGGAAAGGCAGGTCATGAGCAGAAACCAACACTATATTTATTTCTAAGAAGCCTATAATAGAAAGCATCAAACATAACAGTGAAAATTTGTAAACTATTACAGTGCTGGTAAGGAGTTTATAAGGCCTCGTCAGCATGAATATTAAAATAATCTTGGTCTTGGTCTGTGTTTGGGATCATTGTTCTGTTGGATCACTCTCATTATGTACAAAATTGTAACCATTTAGCTGTTGATTTTGGGGAAGTTGAAGAATTTGGAGGTAGTCTTTCCATGTTATTATTTCATTTACTGTTTGCAATGGACCAGTATCACTGGTCTGTCAAAATAGACCCACAGCATGATGCTACATCATCGTGCTTCTCAGTTGGTGCAATGTCCTTTCTTTTTAACTCATCACTTTAACACCTCTACACATACCTCTTGGCTATAATACCTCAGTGTTTGTCTCTTCTGACCATAAACGTGTTCTGCAGAAGGTATTTCTTACTTGAAGGTGTTGCTTTTGGAACATTTACTTGTTTCCTGATTGGCCCCCTCTCTGTTCACTTCGCTGTGGACAGTGGTCTTCACGCGTCTTTCAGTTTATGATGGGTTTGAAGGTTGATGGTTCCTGGGTAATTCCTGAAAATCGTAACCAACTTCATGTCATTGAGGTAGACATTTTGGGTCTTGTGGTTAAAAAAAGCACACAGCTAGGTGTTCCAGGGGCACAATGATCGCAAAGACACATCAGAACTGGGTTTGGAAATGAATAAAGCAGCCTAACACTAAGTGCCTGGACTGGATGCAACCTTTACCTCTTTGAAAATTTGTAAACAGTGCAAAGTGTTTAACTTCTTCTCATTTTTAGCAAGTAAGGGACAAATTCTACTCAATTCTAAAAATTGAATTAAGACCCTCAGATCCTAGTAGATAAGGACGTGCATTATAATGTTTTTCCTAGAGTATAAGACCTGTTCAAAATAACCTGTGTTGTGTTACAATCACTGGTAGGAGCATGTTTTATAGCACAGTAAGCATTTATTGTTTATATTTACTTGACAGCCCCAATGAGCTCAAAGGTTCAGTATATTTCACAGGAAGTAAATTGGCCTGAAAGCTCTCACTCCCTCTTCTTCGTTGCTCTGTTTCGATCCTCTTTTTGTTGATGTGAGCACAATGGTCAACATGCAGGCAGCAATTCATGGGAGGAGGAAAGGCGTCATTAGCCGGTCTCCATCCATTACTAGGACAGGCCTAGCCTGGCCACTATCAATGCAGGCAATGTTCTTAGCCATTAAGTAAATGAGCAGGCTTCTCTGATTCTGTGCTGTCTCTCCGACAGCACAGAATCACGTACTGTTCATATTAAAGTCACCTAATCTTAGGATGTTTATAAATAAATAGCTTAATTCATCAAGTAAAAACTGGTCTTTGTTGCAAAATGTATCCCATCATTGCAGAGAACCACAAAGCCTTCCATTCTTTCCCTTTGGTGTGACTTGCCAAAGTTTATTATCCACTCCTCCTTTCTTCAGTTCCCTCGGTACCCTCCCACTTTGTTCCCACTTGTTCCTTTGAGAACAACATCCTAAAGCCTGGAGCAGGCAGTTCTGGAAGAAACTCATTTCCATCTCGCCAAGAGCTCCTTAGTCAGCCCTGCTCCCAAGGCAGGCTCTCTCAGCCGGCAGAGGAGCTCGCAATAAAGGCCACTACCATTACCGAGCCAAGCTCACTGAAGAGTTGTAAAATTTTTAGTGCTGATGCGAGTTTGAGACATCATGATGGCTGTGTGGACAACGTCACGGCCACATCCACATAAAAATCGATAGACGCCTGTTAATGGCACTATATTGCCTGCTGTAGAGTTTGGAAGATAATAAAGAAACAGTGGTTTGAGTAATGTGATGCTTTGCCAAACTGGAGTCAAATAAGACGCTGTAAAATAGCGATTCTTTTTATTTACTGCATCTATAAAAGATTGCTCCTCCTCAATGTGAATGTAAAAAGGCCAGGGTCTTTATCTTCACTTTCAATATGACAGGAGCCTTGGATGCTGTTAACTAGCTGGAAATCTGGAAGTTTTATTTTTGCTGTTCATTTGATGACAAACAAAATATACAATGAGGAAGCATATTAGAAGTGCTGCTGCTGTTGTTTTGTCTCATGCTGTCATTCCTTACTAAGTCCATGTTTCTGTACTTGTAGTGATTGATATTCATAGTCCAATCTCAGTTTACATGTAAATTAGATGATTCTCTTGAATTCACTGTGGACTAATTCATGATGTGGATGCATTTTATAGAAGCCATAGACAGCGTTTACGCTTTATATTTATATGCCACATCAGTGTTTACTGTCTCAGTAAAATGCCTTCTGAACTGTATACTAAGCTGTATACGAGAAGTGGATGCAGGTGGCTATAAATGAAAACCCTTTATTGTGTGAACTGGGCTAATTGAAGCTTACAAACGCATCTCAGTAAATTTAAAATGTCATCAAAAAGTATGTTTCTCTCAGTGATTAAATGCATTTTATCCTAACCGAAATGCTAACTAATATTATAAGGATTTATTACAGACTGATATATTTCAGCTGTTTGTTTCTGTTAATTATGATAATTTGGGCTTAGATCTAATGAAGAACCCTAATCCAGTTTCTCAGAAAATGTGTGTATTACATAAGACTAATGAAAAATGATTCCTAATGCAGAAATGTTGTTATGACCATGTTATGGCCCACACAAATATAGGGAAGACTGGCAAGGTGATGTTTGTCCAACTGCCAGTCATTGACAGCCTCCATTCAGAGGGTAAAGCGCAAAAGCTTGATGCTAAAGAGGATGTCTTTTATCCAAGGTGTGGAGGAAGAGCAGAGAGGCACAGAACTGATCCACTGTGTTTTATAAAGTCATTTCAGCCGTCTCCCAGAAAATATTAAAGCAACTCAAGCGGATTTTATTTTTCCAGCAGGACTGGGCACCAGACCACATGGCAAAAAGTACAGATACCTGCTTTAATGACGTTCATACCACTGCGTTTGATTGGCCCGCAAACTGGCCTGTTCTAAACCCCTGAGATAATGTATGGAGTATTGTCAAAAAGATGGTAGACATCAGATCCAGCAATGCAGACAAGCTGAAGGCTGTTATTAAAGCAACCAGAGCTTCCTTAACATGAATGATGAGTTTTCATTAACTTTCAGCCATAATAATCAAAATTAACACAAATAAACGCTTAAAATGTTGACACATTTTATAATTTTGTTTTAGCTTTTGTATACTATATCAGACAATTTCCCAAAGCAACACACAACATTGCAGTGATATTATATGTAAAAACCTTTACATTTAAATTTAAATGAACAAAATCATTTGACATCCTTTTTAAGTACAACTAGGAGGAACAAATAGTTTCTGTAATAACTGAAAGTCTTACTTCCTTTCTTGTCTGCTTTAATCCTTCCTTTTACCCCTTCATCCTTGAATCCTTCCTTCCTTCCTTCCTTAATATTTTAAAATAAACTTAAGGGACTGTGAACTGGAAAATCGAGGCTGGAAAAGTTGGAAAGTGTTGCATGAAAATGTCTAAGAACCTTGTCTAATGCAGTACATAATGAAACATTATGATATAAGTAATACATGGTGCTGCGCCACCGTCCTGGGTTCGACTCCCAGCTGGGTGTCTTTCTGCATGGAGCTGGCATGTTCTCCCCGTGCATGTGTGGGTTCTCACCGGGTACCCCGGCTTCCTCCCACAGTCCAAAAACACGACTGTTAGGTAAAGTGGTTTCTCTAAATTGGCCTTAGGTGTGAATGGGTGTGTGCGTGATAGGTTGTCCCGTATGTCTCTGTGTTGCCCTGTGATGGACTGGCGACCTGTCCAGGGTGTCCCCTGCCTCTTGCCCATAAACTGCTGGAGATAGGCACCAGCTCCCCCACGACCCACTATGGAATAAGCAGTAGAAAATGACTGACTGACATTAAAAAACAGTAGTATATTACAGTTCAGGTAAATGATAATAAAATGTGAGTATTTTTATGGAGATTTATCTCCTTTCCTTACTTGTACTTATCTAAAACAGATAGAAACTTATATGCAGTTGCTAAGGACACGGTTGCGAAACAGAAGGGGGTTGACACAAAGTCTTAAAATGTGGGCAGCAGTTGGGGGTGAGAATTGGTGAACTGATCCAGAGCTTCTAGAAACAGAACCATAGAATAAAATCACATCTTTCTTGTCAGATGTCCGACAACAGAGTTATAACCCACCCATGCTTCTTCTCATCCTAGTACTCTTTTGGTGAGAACATGGAGACCTCCCTGCTTCAGCCACTGGAGGCAGAATTACAGACAACTACACAGACCTACTGCGGTCGATCCAGCCACCTGTTCACCAAAAAGTTGAAAGAGAGCATCAGGTCCGTTTAACCAGAAGAGACGGCTGGGATCATAAGTTGGCATCAATCCAGTGCTTGATGCTTGCTGACTTAGTTCCTCCTATGGAGACAACCTGGATGATGTAGTTAACACCAAACGGTAACTTGTTTACAATGTGCATGCTGAGATTATATGCTTAGATTATGTGAGTGGAGAAAATAATGAGCAGAATGTGTTGTATTTTTGACATGAAGCTAGTTTTGGTACATATCTGTCTGATGGACACGCAATAAGGACAGATATTTTCTCACCTTCGTGGAAAATACACTTTCTTAACTTCGCCCTGCCGAGATTATGAACTTGATGCTGATAGGGACAACAATCTGTATTTTTAATGACAATCAAGATTTTATTTTGTTTGTTTATGCTTCTAGAAAACTTAAAAATCAATTTATCTGTTTGAGTTTTGTGAGAAAATCAAATGTTGACCTACATAGAGTATTTTATTAGATTTTTAATATAATTCTGCACAGGCTTTTCCTACTGGTTTTAGACAAAAAGTTATCTTTATTAAACATTTCAAATTAAACTGATCAGTATTTATTGGACATCTATGATGTCAACCTGAAGTATTTGAGAGTAATATTTCAAGCACTCCGGTATTCTACAATTATTACATATTGTACTGGATCTAGAGGTTTTTTCGCTGCATGAACAAAACGACACTTTTCTGTTTCTGATGAACTGTCAAAGGGACTGTGGTCTGTAATCACACCAACCAGAATTCAGAGGAATTTAAAGTTGGATGTGATTATAATGTTTGCTTTAAAGCTGGAAAAATATTGAATGTATTGTAAGCATTTAAGAATAAATTCTAAAGTTTTTCTGATGCTTTTGTTATTTTTTAAATCTAGAATATGCTTGTTGTTAAAATGGAAAGTCATTCACTGTAGAAACTGCAGATAACATTATTTAGTTTTTCCTGGTTTTGTACTTACTGACCAGGCTTTGGATAATGCATCTTGTCAGAAAGCACAAATCATCTCACTCTGGCTTCATATACAGGTCCTTCTCAAAATATTAGCATATTGTGATAAAGTTCATTATTTTCCATAATGTCATGATGAAAATTTAACATTCATATATTTTAGATTCATTGCACACTAACTGAAATATTTCAGGTCTTTTATTGTCTTAATACGGATGATTTTGGCATACAGCTCATGAAAACCCAAAATTCCTATCTCACAAAATTAGCATATCATTAAAAGGGTCTCTAAACGAGCTATGAACCTAATCATCTGAATCAACGAGTTAACTCTAAACACCTGCAAAACATTCCTGAGGCCTTTAAAACTCCCAGCCTGGTTCATCACTCAAAACCCCAATCATGGGTAAGACTGCCGACCTGACTGCTGTCCAGAAGGCCACTATTGACACCCTCAAGCAAGAGGGTAAGACACAGAAAGAAATTTCTGAACGAATAGGCTGTTCCCAGAGTGCTGTATCAAGGCACCTCAGTGGGAAGTCTGTGGGAAGGAAAACGTGTGGCAGAAAACGCTGCACAACGAGAAGAGGTGACCGGACCCTGAGGAAGATTGTAGAGAAGGGCCGATTCCAGACCTTGGGGGACCTGCGGAAGCAGTGGACTGAGTCTGGAGTAGAAACATCCAGAGCCACCGTGCACAGGCGTGTGCAGGAAATGGGCTACAGGTGCCGCATTCCCCAGGTCAAGCCACTTTTGAACCAGAAACAGCGGCAGAAGCGCCTGACCTGGGCTACAGAGAAGCAGCACTGGACTGTTGCTCAGTGGTCCAAAGTACTTTTTGTGGATGAAAGCAAATTCTGCATGTCATTTGGAAATCAAGGTGCCAGAGTCTGGAGGAAGACTGGGGAGAAGGAAATGCCAAAATGCCAGAAGTCCAGTGTCAAGTACCCACAGTCAGTGATGGTCTGGGGTGCCGTGTCAGCTGCTGCTGTTGGTCCACTGTGTTTTATCAAGGGCAGGGTCAATGCAGCTAGCTGTCAGGAGATTTTGGAGCACTTCATGCTTCCATCTGCTGAAAAGCTTTATGGAGATGAAGATTTCATTTTTCAGCACGACCTGGCACCTGCTCACAGTGCCAAAACCACTGGTAAATGGTTTACTGACCATGGTATCACTGTGCTCAATTGGCCTGCCAACTCTCCTGACCTGAACCCCATAGAGAATCTGTGGGATATTGTGAAGAGAACGTTGAGAGACTCAAGACCCAACACTCTGGATGAGCTAAAGGCCGCTATCGAAGCATCCTGGGCCTCCATAAGACCTCAGCAGTGCCACAGGCTGATTGCCTCCATGCCACGCCGCATTGAAGCAGTCATTTCTGCAAAAGGATTCCCGACCAAGTATTGAGTGCATAACTGTACATGATTATTTGAAGGTTGACGTTTTTTGTATTAAAAACACTTTTCTTTTATTGGTCGGATGAAATATGCTAATTTTGTGAGATAGGAATTTTGGGTTTTCATGAGCTGTATGCCAAAATCATCCGTATTAAGACAATAAAAGACCTGAAATATTTCAGTTAGTGTGCAATGAATCGAAAATATATGAATGTTAAATTTTCATCATGACATTATGGAAAATAATGAACTTTATCACAATATGCTAATATTTTGAGAAGGACCTGTACACCTTTTGGATCTGTAGGAGCTGGAGATTCCTATCACGCCTGTACAGCTAACAAATCCACGGTAAATTGTTGATGTGTCATGTTAACCAAAAATGTGGACCAAAATCTCAGAAGCATGTTTACCTTGTTGAATCTATACCACAAAGAATCAAGGCAGTTCAAAAGGGAAACGGGTATTGACTCGGTACCAGCAAAGTGTACCTAATAAAGTGGCTGATGAAATCGAAGATTATGCTATATACAAACTATGCAGCTTGTAACGTTATTTAAAAGTTCTTCCTGCTGTTAAATATAACTTCTCAAAATGATGGGGAATACGGTTCAATGGTTGCTTACTTTCACAGGTAATTTATGGGTAAAATAATAATGCCCAGCTGTAAATCCAAAAGTCTCTGTTTGCCCCTCAGTCTGTATAATTTTGTCTTTTCCATCATAAACACCTTGCCTACTAGTTGCCCATTTACTCACAAACTCAATCCTAGAAGGGTGCAGTGAGCTGAAAAGGGGAAAATCAATGTGAGAGGAGTTGAGAAAGAGTTGTTAGATGGCCAAAAAGGAGCTGATGTGTTTGGGTCGGTAGCCTCTGGCTCTTCATTTCGCCGGTGCCTCGATAGATGTGCCTCGAATAGGCAACGCCTCTGTGTGATGAATTTAAAATGGACTCTATGCTAAAAATCAGCTTGATGTATCCCTTTTTTGTCAAGGAGTTGCTTAGTGTGCAGCAAGTGTGGAAAAGCTTTCAAATGTTTTTGGAAGGAATTATCACTCCCCACATCTTTAGTTAACTCTAAATCTATAAATCAATGGCAAATGAGTGTAAAACAAAACTGCACCAAGTCCTGCAGATTTATCAGGAACTAAACTTGATTGTATTGTAGGTTTGCTGTGAATGCCTGTAAGCGTATTTGCTCCTCCAGGTCTAAATGCTTTAAGAGCTTAATAAAATACAGGCTCTAAAGAAGGCTTGCAAATTAACTTTTAGCTTTACAGAATTTGTTGGATGCTATTAAAGCATTGCCAGGCTTTTTCCCACATATAACATCTTCATGAGATTATGCACCAAGAGAGGCCAATTTATCTCCCATAATGAGCTCATACATCTGCAGAGAAATGCCCAGTGATGGTGAATATCTTTATCCACAGCCCTTTCAAAGATAAATGTTTTATTTCTGCTTGAAGATGCAAAGTGTTTTCTGTGTTTAGGTGGACAGGCAAATGCCGCTTCAGCCTGCATTTACTCCCCCCTGACTATAATGGTGATTGAGAGCCAATGGATTATTCATGTTAGTTCCTGCACTACTTGGATCCTGTGTGGTATTCAACAGGGATTTAAACACCTGAAATCATTGAAAACAGCCAGAGTCAAAGTGGATCATGGAAATCAGTTATGTGTGGTTATAAAATAAATTACAGAGTTGCAGTGATCATCACTTTTAATTAACTTATGCAGCTTTTTTAAAATTTTACACAAATTATTCCCACCCCTTGAAAAGTTTTGTTTCTTATTTTGCAACCCTAAATCTGCATGTTTTGGTATTTTATGTGATAGACCGAAGCAAAGTAGTGCATACTTATCATATAGAAAGGAAAATGATACATGATTTTCAAAATGTTGTACAAATACCAATCTTAATTTTTGACTAGGCCATTTTATTGCTTGTATAAGATTTGATCTAAGCCATTCTTAGCCATTTGTAGCTATGACTATGTATTAGGTTTGTTCTGCTGGAAGGTGAACATCGGCTCTTTTGCTCAGGAAAAGTCTGCTTTCACGCAGCATGATAATGTCACTGCCATGTTTCACAGTAAGCACTGACAAGATCGCTTTCTTCCACACGCTTGCTTTTTCTAGCAAATCGGATGACCTATGGCTTTTAATAATGGCTTTCTTTGTACCACTCTTTTATGTAGGGCAGATTTGTGGTGTGTACAACACGTAGTTGTCCTGTTGATCAGGTATTCCTTCCGGAGTTGTGGATTTCTGCCAATGCTCTAGAGTTTTCATAGCCTCCTGGCCTCCTTTCTGAATAATTCTCTTCTCCACCCTCCTCAGTGCATGTCAAAATGCTTCATTAACCTACATTCATACCAATACTCTGAATCAACACAAAGACATAGAAGAATAACCACTCATTTAATATTTTTTATGTTTTAGGCATGATGTGTTTTACCACAGTACCAGCAAATTATGATTAGCAGCTGAAAAACATTTTCACCAGGGAAGGAGGCAAATCTGTCGATCGTGGTCATCCACACTTCCACCTGTTTTTTTCTGGAAACAGCGGACGTGCGACAGCCGGCTGACACACCAAGCCGATGATCAGGAATCTTCAGAGTGTCTGTGGGTGTTCGTCACCAGTATGGCAGACCCGGTCTGAATTTGTGTTGGATCTGTCAGCGAGAGATTATTATGTATGTTCCATTTGGTGTACATATGTGTCTCATATATAGTAGTGAATGACTTCAGGTTTAGGGACACTATTTTCTACGCTGCAAGGCCTTTTGTTGTTACACATTAGATTGTTGCAAGTTTTTAATGTTGCCATTTGCAGTTTTTTTCTCAGATACAGACAACTGGATGAGATGGAGGACGGGGCATTGTTTCTTTGCTGGCTCTTGCTGAGGGCTTGATATGTTTTGGCTTTATATTTAATAACACAAACATAACATTGGAATCACTGAAAACTATGTTCCACGTCTTTCCACTTTGTGTCGTAGGTCGTAGGTCTGAGATCATCCTCCAAATTTTGTTGGTCGTCATAACATTAAAACATGCTTGCCAGATCCATGCTTGCATGCAACAAGTCAGAATACATACTGTGAACATTTTGATTTCTTTTTTTTTATCAGTAAGAGATGATGAAGAATAGAAAACTGCTAAAGCTTGTAATCTCCATATGCTGTTTGTTGTTGTATTATTTTCCAATCCGTAGCATTCTTGTTTTCACAAGAAACCACTACTCACTGATTACTATTACTATTAGGTACTCTGTGCTTTTCACATGAACCTGAAGATTCAGTTTGAGAGGGCGGAAAGCATGGACAGTGGTCGGAGGGACAAGGCACTCAAGCTATCTTCTAGAACAAACGAAGAACAATGGATAAATGGACAGAAAGTATACATGGATGGTTGGTTGGATTGGTTGGTTGGATGGATGGTGTCTTTCTCTGATCATGATTATGTTTTCCAGGTGGTGCTTTAGTTCATTCCTCAGGTTCAGTTCCTTGATAATTGTTATATTCTGTTCATGATTCATTTTAGTTTTATGTTCTGTATGTTCCTTCGGTTAGATTGTTTTCTTGCATCTCTTTTCAGCTCATTCATGCCACTCCCTGCCGCAGTTAGCTTGTAATCAGTTTCATTCAGTCCACCATGCCAATCATTCTCCCTGTTTCACATGTACCATGCTCCATAGGCTTCTGTTCTGTTAACTTGTCGTTGGTTTATACTTTGTCATGCTAAGCCTGCCCATGTTCATGCCTGCATCTGTTTCCACCTGTCTGTTGTGAGTTTTTCTGTTGGGAATTAAACATTTTCTTACTTATCATGTTGCCTCTCCTCGCCTGTCTGTATTTGGGTCCTACTCCAAGAACCACTCCTTCCTGAAGCACTTGTTTTCCTTCCACTCAACTTTTTATTTATATTCTTGTACACACAACTTCACAATTCTGTCAAGGCTAGAGTTATCCCTGTTTTTGTATACCGTTTTCTATCACAATTTTTCCTTCCACTCAACTTTCTGTTGTTATGCCTGAATACAGCACAGAACAACCAGCTTCTTTAACAATGATCTTTTGTGACTTGTCCTTGTGGAGGGTGTCAGTGACTGTTTGACTCTGTAGGTCATTAAATATCAGATTTCTAGTTTGTTGTATTAAAATTTTGTGAGAAACAGAATTTTGGGTTTTCATTAGCTGTAAGCCATGATCTTAAATGTTAACAGAAATAAATGCTTGAAATATATCACTCTGCGTATAATGAATCTACATGTTTGCCTCACATCTTGAATTGAAATTACTGAAATAAATGAACTTTTCTATGATATTCTAATGTTAAAAAGTATTTTATTAATGGTGATGTGGTATTTATTTCTTAAATGTAGTTTTATAAGTAGATGTCTTGTTTGTCCTAACTTTGGGTAGGAGAAGCAATTTACTTTGGCAGTGTTAGTGTATCAAGGTTAAAGAAAATAATAATACATACGGCATTGTTCACAGGAATGTGAATTGGAAGTCTCTGTGTTTATCTGGTGGTTGAGGCAAGAATCCAAATCAGGCAGTCGTTAACTAGGTAGACAGACAGTGTAATAAATATATAGCACTGTGCATTGATAAATGCCCAAAACTAGTTATTTCTTAGAGACATTAACATTTGATTTCTTATAAAGCACTTTGGATTAACTTGTGTATAAATGGTGCCAAATAAATAAACTTGCCTTGATACTTATTTGCAAACCAAACTAAAAAAGCTGAAAATCATTCCTTTGCATCCACTTATCCCCCATCTTCCTTTCCTACAGCTCAAATAATTTAACCAGTGAACATTTTGATCAATAAAACATTTTCCAACATTGCTGAGACAAGTATAATGGCACTGGTGAATCAGGGGCTCAAAACAATTATTGTGATTTACTATGCAGCATAAGTTATGCATGGATCATTTAGTATAATGCTGAGGAGTGAATTTGCCTCTCTTAGCAGAACAAAATTAGAAATATCCATAAGAAAATAAAATGAAAGGCTGGTTCAGGGTCTCCCATCAGAGAGGAGCAATGACACTTTGCTATAAAGTTCAGCTTAGAGCCTTACTCTGATGCAGGCTCTTTCTGACTGAGTTGAGAAATTCATCAAAGCTTTGCCATAACAGATTCAAGGTCACATTTGATGACGTGCTCAACTTTTAAATGATAATAACATTTGCTAAATGGCATTTTTCACAACACAGAATTGAAACTGTTTACATACTTGAAGTTAGGATACTAATGATGCTAGTATGCATATGAAAAGATCTTGAGAGACAAAAAAAATAAATTATTACCTTCATTCATCTGGACACAGATTCTTCTGACTATGTTGTACTGCTGCCTTGATGTTTCCATCATGCCAAGTAGCTTATGCACATTTGTTGTTCTTCTTCCCAAGTAAGTATGATCCTTGATCTAACCAAAATAACCAAGTGACCTCCTCCTGATAATTATTATCATTTATCCGAGTCACATAACCACAGGGTTATATGAGGGCTCAACTATTGAGTCTACAGTGATAGCAGTGTAGGAAAATATTACTGTACACTGTAGATAGCTGTTGCCACTGAAGACGTTAGTATCTGATTTGAAGCAGTGCTAATTTAGTTGGGTATTTTGTGTTTTTTTTAAAGAGTTTGAACTGCATCTGTCAGCTCGTCTGTCTGAACGAGTATCTTGTGAATCTTCATGTTTTTGATAAGATATATTTTTTCCCACTGATGGGAGTAGTAGGTGTGGGTTTGGTTGTTTTTAGGGACCAAAAAGTATTTAAAAGCAGTTTTAAGCACTAAACCATCTTCCTATGCTTTTACAATGGTAACCACTGGCCAGCAACTTTGTACCACCAATAGTTCAAATCATGATTTAGAAATATTTTTAAAAGATTTCAAATATGCTTTTGACAGAAGCGTCATTGTTATAATGACACACTCCCTTGTGCAACACTTGGGAGATGAAAGTTTTAATAAATAATCAGTACTCTGAGCCACTCGAGACAGGTGGCTCCTCTCCTCTCACTCTGCAGCCATAAACAACAACTCAACTAGAGCCAATATAAAGGCCCACAGGGCTCTTGCATCTCTCAATGAGTGCAAAGCATGTTTTATGGATGCATGACATTCAAAGATTCACAAATAAGGATGCTATTACTCAGTTTCAATTTTACATTGGCTTTTTATGACCCAGTTGGAGCAAATGCTTTTGAGATTGAGCATTCAGAACGCACCAGTATTACTGTCTGTACAGCCCCTCATAAAATAGGTTATCAATTTTTTCCCCCAGTAAAATCTCCCATCAGGAAGTTATATCTGAGTGCCGGAAGCCCTTAAAACAAGTTGAAATCAGTGTCGAGCAAGCTATTATTGCTGAATAATATTCCCCTTGATTCAGTATCCCACACTTTCCTGATTAGTCAAAATACACCACATACACAGAGTTTAAATGAAGTGAGCGTTTGATTCACTGAAACTGATTGAATGTGCTTCTACACCCATATGACAGCAGCCGGAAGCTAAACATTGCCTTTAACTGAACTAAATATCACAATAGTATACAATAGTTTTTATTGTCTGTCATTTTCAATTTTGATTCAAATCTTTGAGTATTACTTAATTCTATCTAAAGTGCAAACTTTGCTTTGCAAACTTGTAGTTTGCTCCTTGTCATTTTCTTCATATGTTTAGTCCCCTGAGTCCTCAACCTAATATATTGTGGGTTATTTAATTTTCTCTTGCATGCATCCCTCCTCCAGTGGCATTTCCTAATGATTGTAACTCTCCGAGGCCCTCACACAGAGGTTGCATCAATGACTATTGGAGCAGCTTGACCTGTGAGTGGTGCCTTTAATTGTTTTTCCCAGAGTTTGACAGCAGACAACAGATGATGGATTTGCTGGACCACCCATTTCTAATGTGAGATAGGACGACTGTGTATATGCTAATCAAAGCAGAATTTGGACAAAATAAGTTAGTGAGATTTTGTTTTCTAATGGTTGTATTTATAGTTATTTTTATACCAGGAAAGTGGCTCATTTGCATTTGAAAGTACAGCGCCTTCCAAAAGTATTTATATCCCTTGACATTTTTTAATTGTCACTGTTGTGTTTTGAGACAAATTTCTGACCCACTATGGTGAGAAAGGTCTCAGGAGACCATGATCAAAGTTTAACTAACTAATTGAAATACAACAGAATGGATATGTCTGGTCCCAAGAGGGTTCCTTTCACACAGAAAGAAAAAGGGCGGGAGATGAGCTGAGCGAATAAACATGTAAATATTATTGAGGTGAGTAAATCAGAGAGTTAATTTTATTGGTCTGTAGATTTATTGGAACCATGGAGGAGTGAGCAGGGTCTGGGGGTGTGTTTCGGTATGGAGGGCAGACAGGTTAGACTTGGAGGTTGCAATAGAGGGGAGCTTGATGTTGCCTGTCTTGAAAGGAAATCCGTGACAACGTGGCTCGAGAAGGTTTGAGCAGCAAATCCAGGAAGCTTCACTAAGAAGAGTACCAAGGACAGAACTTGGGATATAAGCTTGGGAAGATTCAGAGAGAGTTTGGTAACCATAAAGACTGGTAATCACAAGAGAATCAACACAATTAATATCATGGAGGGCTAGAGGTACCGCACCGGTTGACACTTAGGTGTCAAATGATCGGCAGCCGGCTCCTCTTAAGCTCCAGCTGGTCAGCTAGAGGAAAAGCAGGTGTGCACACCGCTCAGCCAAAAAATTAGGACTGTGGCATAACCTGGCAGTCAGGGAATCTGTTGAAAAGACATCTTTTAGCCGTGCACTCAACAAATCTGCTCTTCGAATTGGTTTGGGTTGAAGGGATCTATTTTTCAAAAAAATCCATAAAAGATTCTGTTTGCACTGACAAAAAGATAATCATGGTTTAAATAAAGCAGTAAAAGATACAGCTTTGCTACAAGCCATGGAGGGGAAATAGCAAAAGTGAAAGAACTTTCTCTGGTCAGTTAAAATCAAAAAGGGACTTTTTGACGTACATTCAAAACATAATTTGTGTTGGAACACATTGCCCTGAATATAGCATTCCCAGGGTGACACATGGTGGTGGCAGTACCATACTATGGGGATGATTTTTTTTTCAGCAGGGACAGAATAGCAGTTCAGAGTTTAGGGGAAGATAAATGGACCTAAACACAGAAGGAAAATTTGCTAAAGGCTGCAAAATAATTAAATATAGATTTCCAAAAGACAACAACCCTAAAGCTAGAGCTAGATCCAAGACTGGGATCAAAATTGTTAGTATGTCCCATTAAAAGTCTATACCTAAATTGTATTAAGAGTCTATGCTAAGATATAAAAGTTGATGCAAACAGTTGCTCTACATTGAATCTGATCTATTTTGCAAAGAAGAATGGACAAAAACATCTATCACTAGATGCTGGTAGAGACATCTGCTACAAGCCTCTCAATTGTAATTTTAGCAAAGGAAAGTTCTACAAAGTGTTGATTTAGGGAGGCTGATTACAAATGCATGTTGCACTTTTCAGATATTTTTTGTAAGACATTTTGAAACCCATCTATTGTTTTACTTCACAATTAAGCCCTTCTTTGTGTTGGTCTTTATCTATTGTGGTTGTAATGTGACAACATTTGAAAAAGTTCAAGTGGTGTGAAAACGTTTGTACTGTTCCAAATCTTCACTAATCTCCCCCTTCCTCCTGGACCGTTGGTTGTATTAGAAATGTGTTAAATGAGCTGCGGGCTTAAGGAGAGGACATTGCTTGTCATGTGAAACCTTTTATTAAATTCTAATCTCAAACTAATTTAGCATTGTGTTTCCTCCCCTCCAAGGCATTAGTAACTCTAAAACAGATAAATCAGAAATGTTACAACAGTAATACAATTTAAGGTTATCTTCAAAATACACAATAAACAATAAACTTTCAGCTCCCCAATAAAACAAAGATTGCTCAAAGATAGACATTTTTCAGATCCCCCTTATTATTTTCAAGGACACTTTGTCCACCAAAACACTAAGATGGTTCCTCGTCAAAGCTTCTGTATGTCATTATCATTATTTATGCATGCTTCGGGGACTAAAGGACCTCATTTTTCAGGGAGAAGATTGATAGTACATATAGGAACATTTGATGAAGACCAGAAAATCTGATGGAATATTTTTCAAGAAAACTTCATAGTGACAGAAGCAGAAGTGACTTTGTAAAAACTTTGTAAAGGTCAAAAAGAAGAAATACAAACTCTATTTTTTGTTTGTTCCTTTACATTTCTCATGTAAAAATTCCAACCATTTCCAAACTAAACTCTCAGGTGTTTGCATATGTTTATGCTTATTTTAAAATGCTAAATACTAAAGTTCTCAATAAATTTGTGGCAGATATTTCAGAAGAGGGAGGAGTGAAGGAATGAGAAAAGGAAGGAATCAAGAAAATAAAAAAAAACAAAGGAAAGACAGAAGAAGAAATGACAGAAGGTCACAATATTTAGACATGGGAAAGGTAGTAATGTCTGGACACACAAATATTTTTCAACACTCAAACACTTTTTTTACTATACTTACCCAGACTTGGAAAACACTGAAAATATTTCCATACTTTTTCATACTGGGTGAGAACCACGCACAGATATATCAGGACAAATGTACCCACATTTCTCTGACATGAAGATCACACTATTTTTCAGATACAACCAATGATTAATTTAGTTTCCCTTGATTCTTTTTTGTGTCAGTTCCAGGGGTGGAAGATTCATTGTTTGTGTCAAGAAACCATTTCAGAAACCCTCTGCAGAAATCATTTGGATAAGGCAGCAACTGTTTAAAGAGCTCTTAGCAGATGACTGAATGTATTAACTTTCTGTGTATTCAATATGTGGCGCTGGTTTCATTTCAAAGATGTCCATCGCAACTAGGGAGAAGCTAGATTTAATTAAAGGGGAAAATCTTGATTGTCAAGGGACCCAGACTGAGTCACTGACATGTGCCTGTAGGGTCTGACTTCACTCCACTTCATTATCTTCCTCCTGCATGCATGGATTTTCTTTTACCTTTCACCCAGCAGACATTCAGTGGCTCCGTCACTCAATACTCTACCTATAGAAGACTGCTGTGAAGATCAATTGAATCCTGGCAAGTCTAAAGAAACATTTATGCTTGTAGTTTTAATCATTTCCCCTTATCTGTTGTTGTTGCAGTACCACCGTGTACAAGGTTTGTCCTGAATTCTTATTGGATATGTGCTTAGTCTTTCTCTAAATTAAAGGAATAAATTGACACATGATGGACAAAGGGAAGCACCTTTATCTTTAAGATTTGCTGTGTCACATTGGAGGATGATCTAAGAAGCTTTTTGGATCTTACCCAGAAATGCTGGTGTAATAATCCTTTCACAAACAAAAATGCATGGGTAGAATTTATATTAATTTTCAAATAAGGTAATGAATGTCATTATAATTACCATTATATAATAAAAATTAGCCATGGTAGAAAATTTTAAAATTAGGTTAATATGCCACTTTAGCATCCAGTTAACCATATCAATTAATATAGTGGCATATCCAATCTATTAAAAACAGAATAAATTATTGAAGGTCTCATCCCTTAACATAGACCATTGATATGGTTGGAGAATGTCAAAAAGTAGTCCCTGCCCACTGATAAAGTTCTCTAAATAAAAGAAAATCCTGGTTCAGGAGTTTATCTAAGAGAGCTTAGTTAGTATTGGCTGTTTCTGAGTAGTGTTTGCTAGCAAAACCCAAGAAAACAAAGTGCTATGCTGTAAAGATCTTAATATTGGAAGGTAGTTCTCTTACTTTTTTTGAGCTCTAAGTCACTGCTTCTATATAAAAGATTATAGTGATAATGGGAGTACTATGGTTCTTACAGAAAGGATTAAAAAAACATTAAGGGGTTAGTTTGGAGATTTTAAAGATTATTATTATTGTTATTATTTTTATAAAGTTATTTGAAGGCATTAAAAATACCTCCATTACCTGTGGTAGAAATATGTCATATCACTGTGAGCTTTTGAAATATTCAAGAATTCTCCGAACACGTGTGTAGTAAACAGCTAGTCAGGCGTAAACTCCGTCAGCTGACTTCAGCCATTTTAATTCTCTCAAAATAAAAATGTTCACATCAACAGGATACAATGCTATGCAGATATTAAGTCTACACTTTCACAACAGACCATGGTTATGGTCATGCTGTTTTTCCAGACACTGAAAGTCCATATTTATATTTGAAGTTACGTTGGTTGATTGTGCAACTGTATTAGCCAGATCAGCTGCAACTCACCAGTTGGCTCTAGCTCAACCAAGAACAGAGTAAACTTTTGAATTTTGAGTCAGTGGAGTAGCAGCATGGAGGACAGTACATTCCTTGCTTTCTAGTATGGGAGGCCCCATGAGACAAAACTTACAATTGCTCTTACATACTTACATATACTCTCTCACAAACATAACTATTCACTTGCATAAAGTCAACCAAACTCTCCTACAAACACTATCAAACTCTCTTACTTAAACCACCAAACTTTCTTACATATACCACCAAACTCTCTTACATGTACCACCAAATCCTCTTACTTAAACCACCACACTCTCTTACATATATAGTTGGCAGCACTGTTGCCTTGCAGCAAGAAGGTCCTGGGTTCGATTCCCGGCCTGGGGTCTTTCTGCATGGAGTTTGCATGTTCTCCCCGTGCATGCGTGGGTTCTCACCGGGTACTCCGGCTTCCTCCCACAGTCCAAAGACATGCCTGTTAGGTTAATTGGTAACTCTAAATTGCCCTTAGGTGTGTGAATGAGTGCGTGCATGGTTGTTTGTGTGTTGCCCTGCGATGGACTGGCGACCTGTCCAGGGTGTACCCCGCCTCTCGCCCATAGACTGCTGGAGATAGGCACCAGCTCCCCCGCAACCCACTATGGAATAAGCGGTAGAAAATGACTGACTGAATGATTTTAAATTATAATTCTTGATGAATATTAATTAATCAATAATCATAATCCTTACATAAAGGGTGTCCCTGGGTGGGCCTTAAAATGACAGATACCACTGTTGCACGAAGTAGCACATTTGTGATATCCTGAAAGCTCTGTTGTGAGATTTGGTAAAATTTTGCAGTTGTGAGCTAGAGGATGTATCTTGACTCATTGGCTCAATTCTACTGCAGAGAAGTAATAATATACTCCTAATAGTATTAATAGTTTTTCTAAGGTGCTTTTGTGGACGCAAGGTGGACGTTTTGTGTAGTTTATAGTGAAATTCAACGTAAATTGCCAGCTTGTCAAAGCAACCCCTGCTGGCTTAGAGCTGTAGCACAGTCAGCTTGTTGCCAGAGCAACCAAAAATTCCTTGCACAGTAGGAGGCATCCTACTATCTGCCGTTGGTGTAACTACAGCTGTAATTAACACTCCCAGTCAGGGAGAAAGCAACACCACGGTCTGGTGGCCATTGAGTGAATTACAGTTGCAACAGGATTTTCTCCGCTGCAGACAGGCGTTTAGTGCCACCTTGTGGTCACTAGTGGAAATTACAGTTGCGGCCACATAATTTAACTAATTTAATTAGTTTTATTAACACAGGCAGATAATCCCATCATCGATGATCAAAGGACATAGCTTGAGCTAAAATCAAGTTATTGATCATTCATTGCCACTTCTGCTCTGAAATATATGCATTTTTGCTGGGTTTTCTTGTGTGTGTGAAGCGTGTTTTAACCAGACTTGCATAACTAACTTTAGTTGTCTAACTTGGTAGGTCCTGCAAGAAAGTAAATAACCCATAGTATGCATCACTAATATTCATTTGAAGCTAAGAATAGCGTCGAATGTTTTAGTTTTATTTATCCCACCTTTAAAATTTTATTTTAAATTTGGGTTTTGTTTCAAAAAAATATTTTGTGTTTGTTTTGCTTCATCAATTCCATTAAAGCATAGACTTGGGTAAGCCACAGTTTGAACGGTCAAACCTGTGTGCCCATTTTAAGCAAACCTGTACACCTGTAAGATATATATATATATATATATATATATATATATATTTATATATATATATATATATATATATATGAATCACACAGCTAGCTGAGTGCTTAGTCTGTTTGTGTTGCTGCTAATTGATTTTAGCGATCATTCAAAACTAAACAGCTTAGTCTGTTTGTGTTACTGCTAATTGTCACTACTGGTGGTAATTTTAGTGGTCATTCATAGCTGAACACCTTGTTTGTTGTTGTGCATTTTGGCCAAAGATGGAGAAAACATCCCAGACTGCAGCTGGAGATGTGAGTCAGGAGAGCCCCACAGAAATGCAGGCACAGGAAGCAATTGGAGCTTTGATTTTATTGTCATCAGAAGAGCGTAAAGCTCTTAATGATTATAGCATTGAGGAATGTGAAGCAAGGATACAGGAATTGCTCCAGGTCATTAAAAACCCACCAAAAGACACACAGGTGGCTGATGTGTTAGGACAGCTCACTCTTTTATATCAGCGAAGGGTACTTTTGGAAAGAGACTAGTGTTTTAAAGTACAGTTTATGCTGAATAATACTTTGCAGACAGCAGAGGCAACTAGGTGTGAACTGTTAGAAGTGGAGAGGACTGGGGGGTGGTCATAAATCCTGTCTCACAGGTTGAAACCTCTAAAGCTGAGCCACACGTGCAACACCCTGAGAGAACCTTCCACTCAGAGCTGGAAAACGTAGAAGCTGCTCTCAAGAGACAACCTTCCCAAGCTTGTGGTTTTGCCCACACATCCACAGAGTCCAGAACAGGTATGAGTAGGCAGATTACATTCAGTGGTGCGGTGTCCCACTCCACTGTAGTAGACAGCCATGAACAATACTTGGTGGTGGACTCACTAGAAGTAAATGGTTCAAGTTTTAGGGGTGAGCAGCCTTCACACTTGACTTGCAGGACCCTGCTCTGCGATCCCTCACCTCCGCCAAGGCGACATGAGAGCCGTCTCGGGGACTCAGGTGGTTCATACCGCCCTCAACCGCTGCCCAGGACCCGATTCCCGGGAGCACAGGGCCCACCATTGTACCATGAGCAGCCTCCAGTGCCTCCCCCAAGGGTGAAGCGTGATGCCCTGCACGTAACCGCACGTTACGACATTACTATGTACTGTAGAACAAAAACCCTCACCATGCAAAAGATCCGTAAACACGCTCAGATGGGGTGGGAAACAAGTGCAAGCCCTACTAATGGATCAGAAGGTGAGGTTAGAGTTTTACAGGTGCACACAGAAGAAGACAGTGGTGCGTTAGAAGGCAGAAAAATGCCTTCAAACAGAGCCCATGTTAAGAACAGGTTAAGGGAACAACGTATGTTTGGTCAGCTGGACCGGGGTGGTGGTACTGAGTACCAGCCACAGTCAAAGTTACCGGACCACTTCCGGTCGAACAGATGACCTGACCATCACGTGAGGCCCAAAGGTAAGCCTGATGGTAAAGTTTGGAGTCAACATGCAGGATGGAACCCGAGGAAAGAGATGGAGGATGCCTTCCGCAAGTTTCTGACAGAAGTAGTGCACCAGGCATGTGCCCAACCTCCACCATCATTAGAGGCAGCTGACCATCTGGTGAAACCGGATCCAAAACCTCCGCCAGCACGACTAGGCGTGGACCCAGTCTCCACAGCCATCAGAGTCTACCTGATCAGATGGAGAGACAAACCTGGGAAACTCAAAGAACCCCTTGGGACCTCTCCAGGAGAAACACCACAAACCATTTCTCCAAGGTTCTTAGGTAAACTGAACCAAAATGAACATACAGGTTACCTATACTATCTCACTAGTATAGGAGGACTGGTCAAACTGAGGTTCCATTTTAAAACAGGATCAGAGATCAGCCTGATGTTCTCGGTCTTGTTTGAGGAGGTGAGTAGAGCCATGCTCTCCCTCAGTAAACCATTTCAGGCTGAAGCTTGTGATGTAAGCATCATCAGCTGGGTGGAGATGGACATCACACTCAAAGACATGACTCTGGTGCACCCCATCTATATGTGCACGTTGAACACAGAGCTTTTTATTGGTGGCCAGGACCTGCTGGACAGGCTGGCCCCACTCATTGACTGCCACCAGGACCATCTCTGGCTCCAGGCAGAGGTGCAAACACCACTGGGTGCAAGCAGCAAACCATCCTTGGTGACAAACCAGGTTGCCAGCTTAGAGGAGCCCAAAGAACCTCTCAGGTCCTTGTCGGTGCCAGACATGGGCACCTCTGTGACACAGCTGTACCCAGCCACTCAGAAAACTCCTCCATGCAGTCATGCATAATTTCTTTGCTCTTTAAAGAACCCAGGTGTGAAAACTTGCAACCCCTAAGTGGTGGAAGGTGTACACCTGGAAACCATGTTCATACCAGAAGTGCTTCTAGCATTCTAGCTAGAGAAATTATCAACTGGTAGAGAGCTGTATGACTGCGTGTGCCAAGAAGATCCCCTTTTAACTGAGGCACAACACAGCCACACACTCCTCTTAGCACACTCTCCTTAAGACAGCCAGAGTGTGCACCTCCAGTGTGCAGATTGGCATCAAACAGCTCTCCAATGCTTTCAGCATTGTTCCAACAGACCAAAGGGGGTCACATTAGCCTACGCCCATTACTCTTCTGTAGGGGGCCATAGGAGCTGCAAAGCCACACTCCACATCCTCCAACAGATGGCGTTCTGGCCTCCAACGTCTCATGACACTCAGGTCTACATCCAAGGATGCTTAACCTGCTGCCAGTTTCAGCCATCCCAGCCAATCGGTCAACCTCCGCTTCAGCGAAGGTGGGTTACATTACTTTGGTTCCAACTTCAGACCAACTGGGTTGAACCAGCTCCAAAATTAGCAGGAGGTAACAAATTCCTCTTAAATGTGACATGCAGCTTCATTAAGTCAGCACCAAATGACACTGTCATCCCAGCTGGTGCTCTTTTGCTGAACCAGAGGAAGTTCTACATAAACTCTCCTCCCCAAGAACAGAGCTTGTCTCCATGTCAAGGAAAGGAGAGACCAGTGCGTAGGAACAATTTAAAGAGGTGCATGTTTCATAAACTCACACTAACATGCACTAACCACTAATAACTTTATTCAACAGGAACTTTTAAAAATATAACTACCTTTCAGGTATACACAGTGTTAAACTGCAAGTTGCACACTATTTTTCCATTAATCTCTGCATGCACTGCAGACCCTCACAGAAGTGATTAAGAATGATTTAATGGACACACACGCTGCCAGAGATTTCATGCAAAGTCTTATTAAGAAAGGTTAGTTCATCTGTAGGCGGCCTCACCGAGGCATGGATACCTACTTGCCGAGTTCTGCTGGGTTTAGTAGAGAAAATCCTAAAGTCCACCACAGCAGGCACCTTGTAACCTCTACAAACACACCTGGCTGATAGCCTAAGTAGTGCAGTTCCATTATTATTATATTACTTTTCTTTCCTCTCCTTTTTCCGATCTAAAATGTCTCAGAAACAGGAGTTATGTTAAATCCCATCATCATTTGAAAGAGCTAATTTGTTTAAACCTTAACCCATGTTAAACATTGGATTCTGCTAAGATAACACAATGCATAGTTGGTTACAAACCAGGATTAACTCCCTCACATTGATTTTCCCTTGGTTCATAGTGCTACCTTTGCCAATGCCACAGGCTGATTCCCGTGCCTGACTGAAATTGGACGACTAAGCTATGACACCATTATTTGGTTATCTTGTTTTTTGTTTTCTTTCTTTTTATGGTTGTTTCACTTTGTCTCAGGGTTACCAAAGATGATGACCAAAAGAATGTGATGATGATGTGAATGTATTGTTTTTGTATTTTTCTCATTGAATGACATAGACAGTTAGTCACAGCTTAATCCTGCCCAGGCTAACCTTGTCCTGCCCAGTCATATGCCTTTGAGAAACAAACTGAACTGTGAACTCCCGTTCCTGCCAAGAGGAACTCAGGGACAGTATTTTTGTTTTTTTATTTTTTCTTCTTCATGGATCATGGATCATTGAGTTTCAGCTCCTATGATGGATGGACCCAGTAGCTTCAAAGACTGCGATTAATCACACCCTTCGAACCTAGGGGGGATGTTGGGGCCATCCATTTTGGTCGCACATTTTGACACACGCAGCTCAACAGACGTCGCAGCTCTGACGTCACCAAGAGTGTAAAACCCAGAGGAGATGAAGTTTCGGTGCCATTTCCAGCCTGTCTCACAGGACAGCGTAACGGAGGCTTTTGAAGGCTGCGGAGAAAACCCAACCGGAGGAATGACAGTTGCACCTGTTGCAAAGCCTAGTATTTTGGCAAGTTTGGATGGTCCTTCTTCTTCTTCTATAAAACAAACAAAACAGCAAGTATAGAAACAGAAACACTGCAATTTTTAGTTGCTTAACCACAAACAAACTAAAAGAGAAAACAAACCAAAGTATAAAACAACTGGGAAAGACATAAAATGATAAGACAGTCAATTATGCAATAGACTATAAAAGGAGAGTAAGAAAGAACATAAAAATAACAAGACTTTTTGGAGTGTAGTGACCATAAAGTATAAGGACAAATCAATTTAACTAACCCCCCCCCCAAAAAAAAAACATGTATTGCAAATTTCTGTCTAATTATAATGCAACACCTAAGGATTTTTAATATGTGTTACAACAAAAGGCATTATTTAAGCAGAAATAATCACCTTCAACATCTTGCAGGTAATCTCTCCAAAATGGAACCACATGTTCCTCTGCGCTTCTTTTGTTGCTTCCCCCAGAAGACAGTCGGATGTTGAAAAGTTGATCCATTATTTCCGAAGTTAGGGCGGGTGGTTCATGACACGTTAAGGGTTTAAAACTTTCTGGGTACATTGTAATTGCATCCAGTACACCAAGTGTCTTCAGCCCATCCCTGAATCTATCACAAAGATATAAATGACGGGAAATAACACATCCTTTAAATTGGATTGAAAATCATATCATTAATCTGACCTGAGGTAAAATAATAATCTTAAGCAATCAAAAGTATAAAAAAAGAAAAAAAAACAAAAAAAACAATGACTTTAGTCTGCAATGTTAACCCCTTATGGACAGGTGGCACTAATGAACCTCATAACTGTCCCAGTCTAAATACAGCCAAGGTAGTTCATGTATATGTACATTTTTTCTTGGGATCTTACAGGTCTTCAGAAGTTGAAAAAGCAACCATACAATAACAGCATTTCATGTTATGAGATGTTATGGTTTATTAAAAAGTCAAAAAGAATTATAATTTATCAATTGAGAGGCATGTGTGTGGTAAAAACATGAGTACATTCTCAGTGCTTCCAAAATGTTAAGGTTAATATTTGCATAATACTGCTGCAGGTACTATGTCTACACGGTTTTAAGCAAAGACATCTTGATTTGGCTAATAAAAAAAAAAAAAAAAGGTAGCCATAAAAGGTTGTTTTGTGAAGACCTAATGAGTGAAAGATAATTTTTACACTAAAAGAGCATGTACTTTATTATTTACAAGGCTTAACATAAAGACTTAAATAAAAACAATTTTATTTCTGTGCGACTGCTATCAAAACTTCAGTATTAAATATGTCTCGAAAGTGACTCGGATGCACAGATAACTGTAAAAAGGTTTCCCTATAATATGAACCTGCCTCCTGGCTCTGCAGCCAGGATAGAAGAAATCGTATGCCAAAGGTTTCACTGACCGAGTTCATACATGATTTCAGCTTGTTACCCCTTTCATTTACATGCACTGAGTCATGCAGTATCGGTTATCTAGCGAAAAAGACAGATTAAATGCGACATAACCATTCAGACTGCAGTTGCTTTTTGTTGAAAATTGGATAGATATCCAATTCAGGACCACAAACAAATGTGATACGGATTACTTAAGAAAAGAATTGGTTCAGACAGTTACAAAAACATCTGATCTGTGTCGCATGTGAGTCACATTTCCTGGCAGGCCGCTAGTAGTAGGGGTAAAAGTAGTAGTATTAATTAAGGTAGTGACTTAAACAACAACAACAAAACATTACCACCCGGTATGTGTATTATACAAACCTTTCAAATGCCCCAGTCACTCTGTGGACCACCTGAAACGTGAGAATGTCCTGAACTAAGAGCTCTTTGTCCTCAACTTTCTCGAGTTGCCCGAGACATTCAGCATTTGCCAGATAGTCCTGCAGTGGTTCAGTGGCACTTATCAAATCTTCAAAAGAAGTGCATTCTGACACTTAACAATAAAATACCAGAAGGAAAAATATAACTAAATATAGGTTTGCAAACCAAAAAAACCAAAAAGCCAAATGTTCCTTTTTGTACTTATGAGAACCCCGGACACCTTAATGTATTTCAATAAACATCCCCATACTCTGCATTTTAGCCGCAGGTATTTAAGAGGTAGCCAAATATTTTGTACTTGTATGTCAAAGTAACATTCTGGCATGTATTATATACTTTACATACACTGACACAAAATAAACAAACAATATAAACTTTATAAAAAAATATGACTTGAGACATAAATTTAATAGGAAAGTCATATAAACAGACAACAGAATGGTAATTCATCTGTGATATTTATTTTTCCTTTTACGTTCTTAACCTTCTCATAGAGCTCATTATCAGCAATGTTGCTTAATACAAGCTTGACAGAGGAATTGCCACCACGTAGTCGTGAATACAACGTTGGTGAAATAAATCCTGGTGGAGGACCCCCGTTCACCAGACTTACAGCAATGCCCTACCCAACAATAAAATATCGATCTTCTCGTAAAGTTGAAAAAAACACAGATAACATAACACAGGGCAAAATGAATGGCATGATGAAGAATATAAAACATCTGCAGAAAAAAAAATTCTTCATAAACAATTAATGCAATGACACCTAAACAGCTTACCTGAACTGTCTAGAGCCAAGTTCAGTTTTCCATCACTTCCTTCAAACATTGGTGACTGTGCTATGGCCTCCATTAGCAAATGTAGAATTATCTTCGTGGGCCACCAAGGTCCACAGCCTCTTCATGCAATCCTAAATCATCTGAAAACTTAATGCAAATCTGGTACGTTGGATTGTAGGATAGTCTTCTGAAGCCTTGCAGAGCTCTATCCAGAACTGACGACCGGTTAATATTAAATCTACATCTTTGGCTGCGATCAATTTGAGATGCAAGTTCAAGAAGCACCTCTTTTGCAGATCTTGGGTTTGGCTTGTCAGATATCCTATAGTATGGGAAGGTGTGGGAGAGAGAAACAGAACAACCACAAGAGCACAATTTGACAAATTTGTTATCCCTAGATGACCATAGATTGTTACTATTACAATTTAAAACTGAAAAGCTCATGTTTTTTGTGCCTACTGCTTTTGATGTACTTCCTTTGAGTATTATGAAATTATAGCATAATGTGACAAAACAGAGTGAATTGCAGGTTATGAGCATAAACACATAAGCACAGCATTTAAAAGATATTTAAGCTCTCAGTTTCCTGCAATTTCTATTATAGTTTTGAACACAAGCATAGGAAAATATCTGAAAGTTTCAGTTCAGAACATGCAAAATACATGTACAAGAAATACTTTAAAACGATTATTTTCTTCATTGTAAACTTTAAACAAAAGGTCCACAAACTCTCAGAAATTGAATGGTTTTATTTTGATACTAAAATAGAAACTAATATTTCTAACCAAATAATATGTTCAATTCTAAATTATGAAACAATGTGATGTTAGAATGTTACTTACACCTGACTCTGAACACTGGCCATTATTGGCTGATTCAATTCTTCCTCATCAGAAGAAAGGTCAGACATAGAGGTCATTATTGAAAGGTAGGTAGCATAGTTGTCACGGGAGTCAGATGGAGTTTAGTTTTCTGCTTCAACATTCATAAAGCTGGTGACATCATTCCTTTGTGCTGAAGAAAACTGGTTAGCTGTGGTCAAGCTGTCAGTGCTCTCTGGTTGGGCTGCAGAGCGCTGGTTAGTCCTGGGCCTTCTAGTGAAAGGGTAATTTGAGACCTGTATCAATGAAGTCTGGTTTCCTCTGGCCCTTGTGTTCATAGGGTAACTCATCTGACTTGCTATGCTATGGCCAGTAGTTGCTGATGGGGCATTCGCTTCCACAGAGCTGTCTTCTGAGTCTGTGCCATCAAACTAAACCAAACATAAATACATTTATAAAATGTTGACATGAATTATATTACCAAAGTTTGAACAGTAGACTGAAAAATTATGCATAACCTACCTAACATTTTAAATATCTTACCGTAGAAAGGAAGATTGGTTGGCGGTCTAATGTACACCGACTTTGACTTGAATATCTTATGAATCATAAAGCCATTCAGTTCTTGACCTTCATGCAACTTTGGTGAAACAAGTTTGTTTCCACATGTCATCAAAAGTTCAATACTAAAAGAAGCATTCAAAATATTGTGATTAATCCTGAACTTATAACTGCACTGAATGCATCATTTTAATATTCCAGTATTCCAAAAATCATACCTGACATCATCAGGAATTTTATCCTTGAAGGCTTCCTTTATCTCTGCAATGACTGTCCTGCAGTCCCAAGATTTCTTCATCTCAAAAGCACTTAAATGAGTCCACTTTCATGAAGCCTTCTCTTGGTTTTGTATTTGCAGATTTCCTTCCATGTGGAGTTTGGTAAAAGTATGACATCTTTGTTAAAAGTAGGATGATTTGTGATTGTGGGCCTAAAAATGAAAGCAAATATACATTTCAGAACACATTTCCCAGCAGCAATCAAGAAAACCATGGATAACAAACTGACTAAAAATAATCTTGTTTTTAAAAAGCATTTAAACAAATTTACACAAATAATTAAAACTCCTCAATGTCAAGACATAGAAAGTTTTTTTTTTAAATAACCCTGTTGGACCATTTGTTGCTGAATATTGGACCATCTGTGCATTGATGGACGCCACTATGCTGTTCAGCATCATCAGCCATTTTGTACCCCAGGATAGTCTGCTACTACAAATCCCAGGGGGTACCGCGGCTGGTAGGACGGGTGCGTCGCAGCTCTGATGTCACAGTGGGCTATATAACATACTCAGAGACCTTTCAGCTTTGCTTCCAAGTTGGATACCGAACCATCATCTGGGGCGCAGCACTCTGGAGAAGAAATCCCACGTGGACTTTCATTCATTCTCCCCCGTTGGCCAACAAGAAGAAATTCATGAAAGATGTTTCTGGAATAGGAAGGCCAGAAATTTCACTTTACCGATCGAAGACGTGAGTTTAACACGCAACAGAAGAAAAACCCCACGGAGGGTTCAAGGAAACTAAATCGCCACCCATGTTTTGTTCCAGTCGACTGTTGACAGTCCATCATATCGTTCCTTTTCGCCAAGGAGGCCAGAGGACGAAGCTGACCACTCTCCTGAGTTATCCACGGACCCCCCCCTCTCCGTTTGTTTTTTTATTATTTCTATTAGAAATAGCTTGGGCAGGATAGAGTAGGATTTTCGGGCGACTTAGAATCGCCACTTATAGTCTAATGTGTTCGAAGTGTATTTGCATACCAAGTGTTATTGAATTTTGATGATCGCTGGACTCTGAAGCCGCCGAGCTTCGCAAGTTGTGTTTTTACTGTGTGAACACCTGAGCGCATGTGCGCTGTAAAACATAACTGCTATAATAACCTTATGGTGAAAATCAACCATTTTCTTTGTCTTCAACTTCATGTTTTATTGGTTGCCACCAAAAGTTTTATAACTCTTTGTGTGCTGTAATGGAAATTCTTTTATTAAGTGTTCCAAAGTGTGTGACCTTTGGGTCACCTCACTCCTGTGAACATCTGTGTTATTGGAGAAAGCTGTAAAAGCCATTATCAGAAGTTTAATGGTTAAGGCCATTTATTACGGTGATCCCTCGGGGTGAGTAGATGGTTGTTCCTAGGTGACCTTGTCACCTATGAACCCGAGAAGGGTCTGGGGTCATAAAACACAGACTCTTTGAAGTTGAGATAACACTGTCATGTTCTGGTATGAATACTGTGTGTAAATGTTGATCGGGGCTCTGTTTCACTGACTAACCTCAGTGTCAGGGTCTTCAAATGCTGAATGCCTTTGAATAAAACTTATAAAGACAAAGTCCAGATTTTCTCTAATTATGAGTCAACTTCTACCCACTTTGATAAGAAAATTCCACAACAGTGCGCTGAGCTCCCAACGTTGGGGGAAGTTTTATGACCCTCGACGCCTGGTGGGGAGTTACACTCAAAGCTTCGCTTAGCACCATATTTTCTCTTGTATTTTGCCATAACTGTCATAACTGCTAGTTTGATTTCATCCACACTCAAGGCTGTTTTATTGTGTTTAGTTAGATAATTTTCCCCCTTTTGAGTAGGACTTTGCATGTTTGATTAGGTGAAGATTATTGAATCGGAAGAGCGAGCTGTATCAGGGCTGTAGATTTAATAAATAATCACGTAGATAAAGAAAAGGCGTTTGTGTTTATTTTGAGCAAGAGTGATTTGTCAGTCAAAATAAGGTTAAAGTTTCCCACGTTTCGGCAGAAAGGGTTGATTAAACAGTGACATCTAGTAATAGTTATCAATTATTACTGAGCTTTTAACAGTTGTAATTATCAAGGGCTTTGAGCCACAATTACAACACCAGAGGACATCTCTGGTTTCCATTCATAAATATGGATTTTTGGTTAAGAAATTAATTTTCTCAAATTATGATTTTAAATTATAATTCTTGATAAATACTAATTAATCAATAATCATAATCCCAACAACCCAAGATTCAGAGCAGCGAATTAATTATGCAGAACTCTGTTTTGAAATCTGTTATCCAAGATTTAGAGTTCATTGGTGTTCCTATTCTTTTCGAAAGCAATATTATATAAGGTTTATTATTTACTTCTTGCAAAGCTACGCTGCCATTCAAATAAATATTGAAATTAATGGACTTTACAGAATCTAATTTATAGAAAACTTTTCAAATGCTAAAATATTAGCTGCAATTGCAAATGTTTGAAAGTTACAGTTTTATAAATTAAAATTCACAATAGCGGCCATTGTGAGGGTCCTTGCAGAACAGCAGATAAACAACAGTAATACGAATCAAACAAATGTGAAAGAAATCACACAGAAATACCCACAACATTCTCAAGGACCCACAAACACACACACTCACAACCACATAGTCACATACACTCTCACAACCACCAGCATAGCAACTGCATGGCACATACACTTAACATCAAGTAGACACATACAGATGCAGAGTTCCTGTGCATATCTCTGTGAGGATTAAGTCCAGAATAAACGAACCTTTATTCTTACTGAAAGCAAGAGCAAGATGTTTTACAATAAAGTAAATATGAATAGCTAAGTAACTGAGGCAAAGTATTCAAGCTGATGAAGCTTTAAACGGAAATGCAAAATGTCAAATTTTTCCTAATTCTTGATGTAAAAGGCAAAAAGATAACTGATCAGTATTTCTCAGACCATATTGTGAATTAAATTGGATTAAGTACTTCTAAATACAGAGTATTTCAAAGTTTGAAGGGATGAAGATTAGTTTCTGTGGCATGGCCATAAATAACATCAGCGTGTTCTAGGACTGGCAGCACCAGTTGTGTGAAAACTCTTTTACAAGCTGGAAGAGAAAAACATTCTGCCGAACGATAATGTGACAATTTTAAGGCAAAAGGCTTTCAAACAATATTACATTTAGGATTTTAGCTCGACCAGTTAGACTCAGATGTTTTCGACTCCAAAAGAAGATTCTTCGAAAACGTTACAACAAATAATTGCAGATTAAACTTGGAAAAACCTTCACTCATTCAAGACTGACAGCTGGAGGAAAAATGCTGTTAACTTTATATCATTTGAAAAGAATAAACCTACCATTGCCTTCTGACAAAATTAAAATTAATGTCCTATACTAAAACTTTTTGTTTTCACCAAAAGTGGTAGTTGCATTAAATGATAGAGTTGATTTAATTACAAACAATAAAATCCCTGGCGGATTATACGTACCGATTTATGTCAAGTCAAGTCAAGTTTATTTACATGGCGCTTTTCAGCAACAAGGCACTCGGGGCAATGTACATAAGGAGGAGCATTGCTGTGGTACGGAAAATCAAACAACAGAGGTAAGAATAGAATAACGCATAAGAAAATGAACGGAAAGTTGGACTGAAAACTTAACTAAAACTTATAATGTTGAGATGGCACCGTCATTATTTATGCATAAATAGGTTTATTGTGGTAGGCAGAAGTAAAAATTAATTTTTCTACTTTCACTACTTGATGCTGCAAAACGGGTGACAAGAGGCCAAGTATCCATCGTTTTTGTGTCAGACCACCAGGTGCTACAAAGATAGACTATACTTTCCTTTTTCTGAACAAAATGATTCTGTTTATAACTAATCTACAGGGCTTGGACAATGAAACTGAAACACCTGTCATTTTAGTGTGGGAGGTTTCATGGCTAAATTGGACCAGCCTGGTAGCCAGTCTTCATTGATTGCACATTGCACCAGTAAAAGCAGAGTGTAAAGGTTCAATTAGCAGGTTAAGAGCACAGTTTTGCTCAAAATATTGAAATGCACACAACATTATGGGTGACATACCAGAGTTCAAAAGAGGACAAATTGTTGGTGCACATCTTGCTGGCGCATTGGTGACCAAGACAGCAAGTCTTTGTGATGTATCAAGAGCCACGGTATCCAGGGTAATGTCAGCATACCACCAAGAAGGACCAACCACATCCAACAGGATTAACTGTGGACACAAGAAGCTGTCTGAAAGGGATGTTCAGGTGCTAACCCGGATTGTATCCAAAAAACGTAAAACCGTGGCTGCCCAAATCACGGCAGAATTAAATGTGCACCTCAACTCTCCTGTTTCCACCAGAAGTGTCCGTCAGGAGCTCCACAGGGTCAATATACACGGCCGGGCTGCTATAGCCAAACCTTTGGTCACTCATGCCATGCCAACGTCGGTTTCAAAGGTGCAAGGAGTGCAAATCTTGGGCTGTGGACAATGTGAAACATGTATTGTTCTCTGATGAGTCCACCTGTACTGTTTTCCCCACATCTGGGAGAGTTACGGTGTGGAGAAGCCCCAAAGAAGCGTACCACCCAGACTGTTGCATGCCCAGAGTGAAGCATGGGGGTGGATCAGTGATGGTTTGGGCTGCCATATCATGGCATTCCCTTGGTCCAATACTTGTGCTAGATGGGCGCGTCACTGCCAAGGACTACAGAACCATTCTTGAGGACCATCCAGGTGCATCCAATGGTTCAAACATTGTATTCTGAAGGCGGTGCCGTGTATCAGGATGACAATGCACCAATACACACAGCAAGACTGGTGAAAGATTGGTTTGATGAACATGAAAGTGAAGTTGAACATCTTCCATGGCCTGCACAGTCCCCAGATCTAAATATTATTGAGCCACTTTGGGGTGTTTTGGAGGAGCGAGTCAGGAAACGTTTTCCTCCACCAGTATCACGTAGTGACCTGGCCACTATCCTGCAAGAAGAATGGCTTAAAATCCCTCTGACCACTGTGCAGGACTTGTATATGTCATTCCCAAGACGAATTGACCGCAAAAGGAGGCCCTACACCATACTAATAAATTATTGTGGTCTAAAACCAGGTGTTTCAGTTTCATTGTCCAACCCCTGTATTTGCCTGTTTATCTTCTTTTACTCCTTAATAAGCTGGTAAATGGACTGAACTTATATAGCACTTTTCCAGTCATACAGACCGCTCAAAGCGCTTTACACTAGCGCCACATTCACCCAATCGCACTCACTAACACTCACACATTCATACACCGATACACAGATCAGTAGGCAACTTGAGGTTAAGTGCCTTGCCCAGGGGCACATCAACATATGGTAGGAGGAAGCTGGAATCGAACCCACAACCTTCTGATTGCAAGACAACTACTCTTCCTACTGAGCCACATGTGTGTTATGTGTTGTGAAATGAAGATGGTGAAAGAAAGAAAAATGCTGATTTCACTACCCAAGTTTGTGATTTGTTGTAGTGGGATGGCTGTATGATCAAATTATTTATTTTCAGGCATTGCCGGTCACAATGCTCATGATTTCTCTGGAAAGGTTGATGAAGAGTCGTCCCATTATATTGCCCGAGTGATATCCCTAAACATTTATTTTTCTCCTAGGTGAAGAAGGCCTGAAAAAGTGGCTGGGACCAGCCTGACAAATGGGTCCATTGACAAATTATTAATTAGAACATGAGATCTCTGGGGTTCAGGAACAATAGGAATCCAAAGATTGTGTTTGAGGGTTGAAAACGTGTGGTTGAGAAGAGTGTGACAGGAATGAATGAAGGCCCAAGGTATGAATGATGAATGATGTGGGCCACATGAGTGAAAGGTTCATGAATCGAATGGTATGTTTTAGTTTCTGTGAGCTCATTTTTGTTTTGGGTTTTGATTCATAGTTGTGTTCGGACAACTAATGAACGATTCAGAGTGCACCAGGTTTTGTTTTTCATTTGTTTTTCTCTAATGTCGGTGTTCCCTATATGTGTTCAGATGCTCGCAAGTTGGAACAATTTTCTGTGTTTTAGTTTCAGAGGGTGAAAAATTAAATTTCTTATGAATTGTCTTGAGGTGAAATTGGATCTAAATTCTCTTTGGGATGGGAACAGAACCAAATATAACCTGTCATTCTGCCATAGGGTCCTGGTTGAATAATTTGATGGTTAAAGATTTGGCCACCCATTCTTCTTTAAGAGGGGAGGCCGAAGCCGGCATGTGTTGTGTGTCTTAAGTGTTTGTCTAAATTTCTGTTTCAATGTTTGTCTCAAATGTTTGTCTGACTAACCTTAAGTCTTCAGAGAAAACCAAAAGAAATAATAATAATCATAGGATGGAAAAATGGAAATGAATATATTGTGGAAAAAATGACTGGTTATAGTAATCAAATGTTTAACAGGAATAAATAACTAAATAATGGTATGATTAAGGTTGTACAGAATATGCAAATTACTTTTATCTAGTATTGGGGGTAGAGGTTACGGGGAAGAACCCTAAAGGTCTAATTTAGGTAGATATAATCAAATTATCAACATGTTTAAAAAGTAGGTTGTCCATAACACTGGACACCTTCATGGTAAATGATGTGAAAACTTTGTTCTGGAGATGATTTCAAAAAATTATTATGGAAAATAACGGCTTAAACAAATCTAACTTTGGCTACTAGTTAATGGACAATAAAGTAGCAACTATCTGGGTTACAATATAAATATGATTTTTGGTTAAAGGTGAGAAGATGACTGTTATATTATCTACATATAAGATTCTCATGAAAACGGGTACTGGAGCATTTCCTGTTCCCAACAAGCCCTAAAGGAAACTGTTATTGATTTTATGGGTTCTGACAACAGAGTGAAAGGATGCAGAGATGTGCTTGACACTTTCACCAGGTCTGAGAAAGATAATCACACAATCAAAAAAACTATTGGCTAAAGTAATACAAAAATGAAGTGGCTGGATGCGCTGCCCTTGGTGATGTTTTACATCAGATCATCACCCACTGAGCTCATGGGTTTAACTCCCCATCAGCTGCTGGCAGGAAGAACCATGCCCTGTCCTTTCATCTCCTCTCTTCAGTCGGGTTGTGCACCCAGTCTGGATTCACAGAGAGAGCAACTGACATGTCCAAAGATTTTAATCTGCTGTGAAGTTTTTGTCTCATAACACACAGGAGGCTCTATCCAAAGAACCAACAGGAAAAACAAATGGAACTCTGGATGAGGGCAAAACTAAGATCAGCTGATCATATTGCAGGAAGGGAGAGACGTCCTCCGAAGGAAACCTCAGAGAAATCAGAAAGCACCTGAGGAAGAACATATGAATAGGTTCGATTGGATATCTTTTGACTTAACATTTCATTTCCACCTAACACGTCAAAAATGTGCTTGTGGAATTAAATTAATTTATTCCAGTAACCATAACATCATAAGGTAAGATTAACTCATCTTTTTGCTCTCAACTAACAAAATACAATTATGTGGAACCTGTTTCATACATTTTGAGTGGGCTGGGTTACTTCAACAGAGGGAACATGATAAAGAAAGAAACAATAAAAATTCTATTTGTTGCGTTAAAGCTTGAAGGAGTATGTCCTGGTAAATTTGAAATGAGGTCACAAAATCAAAAATCACAGAGGGGAGAAGGATTTCTAAAGTAAAACTGTATAAATAATGAACAAACAAATGTGTACTTCTGTGAATGTGGGAAATTGTGGAATAATTTGCATGAAGGGTTAAATGAGTGTTCATCTATTTAATCAATTTGAATAACTTCATGAATAGAAATTATAACTTCCTTTGTGCTTCTGAGTTATTTATTTATAGATGATGATGTTTGCAACTTAGATTGTAAATTAACTTGATACAAGGCCTTGAACTTTTACTTGCTGCTGAACAGAACTGATTCAGGGGGAATAATTGCTTTGGGTGTGACTACCTATTGACTGGACAGAAAAGATGTGCCCTGGTTTCCCTCTCCATCCAGGATGCCCTGACACCGATTGGCTTACTTCGTCAGGGGGAACCTTTCAGAAAATGTGTTTTTGAATTTGATATGTCTGCTAGAATACAAACTGCTTCCTGTTAGAACCGATTCTAATCTTTTAAATGACACCACGGCAAAACAGGAGAGACAGCTGAAGGCTGTGTAAACAGGATGTTGAAATTATTTCTTGTCAAAATAGAATAGCTTTGGATATGATCCTAGCAAAAGAAGAAGGTTGTGTGGTGTTTTTGGAGAGGCTTGTTGTTCTTTTATCCCCAACAATTACAGCACCTGATAGATCTCTGACGAAGGCCCTAAAAGGATTGCAATCACTGTCCATTGAATTAAAATCGCACTTAGGAATCGATGAACAATTCACAAACATGTGCGAGACATGGTTTGGAAAATGGGGAAACCAACTGGTGAGTATATTCACTTCATTGCCTGTTGTGGTGATCGCAGGTTGTGTTTGCTGTTGTGCAACGTGTATTCGAGTTCTCATCCTCAGGTGTATTGATCGTGCGATTGGTTCTAGTGATACCAGAGGTTTGAGATTACCAGAATATCAAATGGATGTGGTGCCAGAGCACACACTGATGTTGTCCACTGAATATTTAAGCACAAGTGATGATGTGGATCTCATGGAACCAAACCAAAGTGCTGGAGAAATTATGATACTGTGCTAGGAGGAGAGGGACCGGACCAAACGACTGCAATAGATAATTGAACAGGGTTTACAATTCAGGGTCTACAATATACTGATACAAATTGTGCTGCTCATTTCCACTGTGCTTCTAGCTTTTTATTATTTTTGTTGTTTTAATTTTTCAACAGGGCATTATTATCTATTTGCGATGTTTTAATCATTTAATTTCAGACACACATCAGCATAGGTCTGTTCTATGGGAAACAGAGGGGGTGCACACACTGAGGGCTGCAGGCAGTTGCCGGAGAAATGGCACTCCGTTTGGGGGGGGCGGAGTTACGCGACGGCCGGAAGGAACTGCCTCCCATATTCTAGCTTAGGCCCATATGCACTAGACACATTGATTGATGTAAGGTGGGTTTTTCCCACATCAACAGGGGGATTGTTATGAATGTATGATTCTGTGGCCTTTTCTAATTATCTCTTTGCCTCCTTAATTAAATAAATCTGCCCTTGTTGCTTATCTGCCGCACCGCTCACTGCTACAGCTTACACAACATCCTCAGGTGCATGACTACAACCATGGGTTTCATGGACTCAGGGGGTCCGGGAGTGACAACCGCCTGTCAGATGCCGATGGTTAAGGGGTCGGGCCCCTCAAATCAAGGGTGTAAGAAAGAGGGGGCCGTGATCAGGCTCACTGGATTGACAAGAAGATAACCCATAAGTAAAAAGGGGGGCCGCCGTCTGATCCGATATTCTTTACAGTGATTTATGTGACTTAATGAATAATGTTGATATTAAAGGAATCAGAATATTTGATTTAATGATATGAATGATGTATCAGATAAGTTAATGACAGACTGATTAAGTGAAATTAGTAAGTTAAACACGTCATGAATGAAAGTATTAATAGCATCTCGCAGTTTCTTTTTGGTTATGTGTTCACCTTTCCATAAGTTACTTGTTAGGCAATAAATGGAGGTTGCTTTAAAGTGAAAAGGTTTCCAATTGTGGTAAACAGGTACATTGTTTTTGAGAATGATGAAATATTTTTGACGAAGATCCATTTGATTAAGCCACTATGTGGCCTGCTTTAATGATAATAATAGCAGTTGCTAATTACCTACAATTGGGCGTAATCTGCCCAATATGAACATATGATTTTATATTCCATTTTAAGACTAACCTTTTCAGGTAGCTGAACCTGCCAAAAGACGCTTGGGGATGGATGTCGCTCACCTGAGGCTGGGGCACTGGGTTTGATAGTGGAGCAGCTGGTATAAATGGGTAGATTAGAAAGCTACAGCACACTTAGATTAAGTATGGACACCCGCTACTACACAATCTAACAGATAGACACCACAATGGTGACACACAGTCTACTGATACTCACTGAGGGAGTGCACATCCATTGCATTGGAGTGCCAGATATAAAAACTATATGTGACCTTCTATCGAGGCTCTTTGTCATCCTCTAAGAGACGGCGACGGTCCGAGACGGGAGCCTCAGCGCTGATGTCTGTAATCATTCCTCTGCCTTAATTTAGATTAAAAGAGCTAAAAGTTAGAAACTGGTTGAGAGTTGTTCATTTAAGAGTCTTTAGATAGAATGAGTGATCGCTTCTGGGGTCCAAGTATCGGAGGAGCTCCGAGGCGTCTGACCGCCAACAAGGTGCGGTAGCTTGGACATAAGAGAGTTTGGTTGTGTTTGTGTGAGAAATTGAGATTACAGTAATGTTTGTCAGAGGGTTGGATTGCCTTTATGCAAGTGAATAGTTATATTTGTGACAGAGTATATGTAAGCAAGTAAGAGCAATTGTAAGTTTTGTCTCAAGGGGCCTCCCATATTCTAGGCCTTAGAGGTATCAGCTGATTTACTAAAAAAAAGCTGAAGAGGTGGACTGATACAGCAAACATCTGAGCAGCCTGCAGGCCTTTGACTTCTTGTAAATATGTATATAATTTCCCATAAAGCTCAAGGGGATATGACATTATTCTACAACAGTGGACCTACTGCTGGTGATTACAACACAGAACCTTGCCTCACAGAATCCAAACGTACCCCCTAATTAAATTATTTAAAGGGAAAATACATTGTAGACCCTGAAAACCAAAAAAAATGTAAACTATAAACAGCAACATCTGACAGCTCAAGCAGGGGATCAGCAGTCAGACCATAGTGGTTACTGTATTTACCTTCTTTCTGAACCAAATAATGGGTGATGTCTTTATGCCATGTTAAATCAGGAACTAATCTCTCCAAACAATCCTCCTGCATGTTTACCTACATTAAACAGTTGCTACAGCATAGTTTTTTCCTGGTCTCTAACCTGAATAAAAAAAGAGAACATTTGACTGCTCCAGACATCAGTCTGACTGCTCATCATTATTTTAAATCCCCCTCCTTCCACCGAATGACAATTACAATATTGTAGTGCAGTGTTGTAGAATTATCTTCTTTTCTATGAGCCGGTGAGACATAAACACATAGATTTTACGCTAAACAGTGTGGAGGTTTTCAAGCTTGCAAGGAGAGAAATCACACAAGATGGTACATAAAGCAGAAGCAAAGGTTCTCTGTCTGTGCATCTGTTTAAACAAGAGGAAATTGCTTCACGGATTTCTTAGAAATCCAACATGATAAAAATGAACCATTGTGGAAGTCACAGACTGTGTGTGCTTGTTCTGTATCTTATCAGTACGGAGTGCTTCTCCAGTCACTACCCAATCATACTAGAAAGACAGACTGTTGCAGTAGGGAAATCTTAACATTTCAAATTGACGTTTTTGTCACAATGGTAGGGAGTGCTGGACCTGCCACAAAGAGCTTTTATACCCCACCGTTGGGTGTTGGTTTGTTAGGTCTTCAAGCCCTATTTACATCGTTTCTACTGACTTCCTCATCCGGATAAATCTCTGAACCTTTACTTTGTGAACTTCACTTAATGAAATTTGAACTGGAGTCTTTGCTGTCACTACTCTTTCTTACGGAGACATGGAGTTATGCACTAATGCCTGAGTTCAGTTTCCCAAATGTAATATCATTTTTTTTCAAGTTTTGGCTGTGTTCTTGGTTGCCTTGTGCTTGGCTTTATACTTCAATACTTCTATACATAGTTCTTGACTATGAACATAAACTGAATAAAGCTATGAATGAAACTATGAATTACAAGCAAAACCTAACTAAAAATGAAAGTTGTAAAAAGGATTTTGTCTGCCTTTAAAAATTTTGAGTTGCGGTTAGAGTGATTAAAAGTTTCAATTGAATGTTTTTTTAAAAAGAAGATCAAAAAAACACAAGAACTTCTAAGCATAAAATAATACGCTGAATTTTGTTAAATAATGTTAGCAAGCACTATACTGATTTACTTGTGTTTTCCTCAGGTTTTTTTTTCTAACACTATTTCAATGTATGGACAAAGTCTATATTTATTAATCACTTCAAAGCTGGGTCTGACTGGGTTTTGTTGCACATCAGTGCCTTGTGAAAATACTGTGGAAGGAGTGAGGAGTAGAAGCTGATCCTCTGTGGATGGTTCTTTGAGATGGAAATGGAGGCAGAGACAAACCAAACAGGTGCGTACATGTCAGGCTGGAAATGATGGATACAACACACAGCTTCCATAGATACTGCTGTCACTGAGCTGATTCTGCAATGCTAGCCTGTCATGTGTAAGAACAAATTTTTAAACTGCTGAGTGGCAACGATTTACCTTATTAGGATTACTAAAGGGAAGCAACATAGCTGATATAACATCCTTTTTTCCACTGAGAAAGTACATCAGATGTGTATGGACGTCTTAGAAATGGTTGCTATAATATCTATATATAATGTCTTTAAGCTCAAGCTGCGAACTGCACAAAATAGGAGACTTTTAGGGGCATCCAAAGAAACATGCTGCTCAAGATCTCCTTGTCAACCTCATATGTACCATTAATTTAATGGAAACATTTTGGTGCTTGCTGCCCCAAAACCTATGGGATGAAATTTTAACTTTTTCTTGCAGAAAGTAGGCTGTGGTAAATAAGTATGTAAATAAGGAACTTCAAATTTGTAGAAATTACTTGCTTTTATCATGGCTCCCATTCAGTTGAGTCATTTTAGATGGTTAATACAAACTTTCTTAGCTAAAACAAAAAGACCAGAAGATTTAATATCACTTAGTTCTGCAAACATATCATGCTTTTAATTCCTTCCTTTTCACACTTAAATCATTCAGTTATGGTCTGTATAAAGTGGAACTACAATGTTTTGGTCTGAATTCCTTGTTATTGCAGCTCCACCGGCTCCTCTTTTACACCTGTTCTAAGGTGTGTCTCAGAGCAACTTGGTTGCCGTCTCTTTAAATGCTATTTAGGCACTTCACACCCCGCCTCCCTCCAGGTCACAGAACGTTCCACTCCACCCTGTTCGGCCATTTTGGTAGTTTGATAGCAGAGATACAACTATCAAGCAGCGCAGAAACAAGACATTAACAACAAAAACAATGCAAAACTGCTAATGCAATAACACTATTTAAAGCAGGTAGTACGGTTCTGTAATCAGCATACAGCACTAACTTGAGCAGAAGGCATGATGCTACTGCTATCAAAATAATGGCCAGGAGGTCATATCAACACACAATAAACTAATGTCTAAAATAAAGTTTGTAATTTTAGCGTTATTTGCAGCTTACCGCATTGGTGTGTCTGCCGGTTGCATAGACAAAAGGAAATGACCCTTTAAGTAAATGAAGTCTTTCAGCAAATCCTTCTTGATACTGATGGAGGTTGCTGAAGACACTTGTCCTTGAAGTACTTTCCGCAAACAAAGACGAATTTTCTCACTGATGAGGGTAAATTTCCACAAAAAATAAAGTTCAGCCAGGTACTTTGAAAAGGTTTTAATGGTCGGGGCAGTGTAGTGAATTGTGTGGGTTAATACACCCAACAACCAAACATTTAGACTTTTCCACTTGTAGCTTTGACATACTTGAGCTTGAACTATAAATTGTCACAAAAAAAAATGGTGGATTTGTAAAATTGGTTTGCTGAAGGTCCATGACCTTATTTAGCTGTTCCCAGCAAATATTGCAATGTAATAGTTCAAAATAACGTAACAGAAAACAGAGAAAACTGAACAGATTGAAAAATATGACCTAAAAAGAATATAAAGATATCTAGGCAGCACCTAGAGAGACTAAATTCAACTTTTCTGCACTCCTACAGACTCCTAGTACACAACAAAATGTATTTAAGGGCTAAAAAGTGGATTGTAGATGTCCACTTTAATACAGCTTCTTTTGGTCATTTGTCATCAGATCAGTTGAATCATATTAGAGTAATTCAATTCAAAAATACTTTATTAATCCCAAAGGGAAATTAAATGTTGTAGTAGCTCAATACGTTTTAACCATTTTAGATCTGTGTTTAGTGGCATAGTGAGGAGCTTCATATTCTGTGTTTAGTCTACATTGTTTGTTAGTAAATTTTCCTCCCACATACGGTGCAGATATTTGTTAAATCATAAAGTATTACGCTCCTAGGTTGTTTCTCTTACTCCCTCTCACTTATTACAAACACTTTAATCGACTTTCACTTCCAGTTTCAGTCTGATAAAGAAAAGTAAACAGCTTTCTCCTTACTTAAATGCCAGAGTTGTCATTTGCTCCATCTGTTTAGCTACCTCACCACATGGAGAATTACACTCGCAGCAGGATGAATAAATTTACACTCATGCCAGAGACTGTCAGGAAATATGGGCATGTCTTTGTTTTTATTTTAAGCTTCTGTTTTTGTTAAAAAGCAATCGGCATACAGCTCCAACAGTGTCTAAAATAAGTTCCAATTTTTTCATTTGCATAAAAATGTTTTAGAGTGATACAGTGCTCTGTGTATGTCTTTCGTGTAAACAGTTTGTGTCATGTTAGGCAGATTACTTATTATTTCACTTTTATACTGACATACAGCATCTTCCGAAGGTTTCACACCCTTTTAACTTTGTCACATTTTGTCAACCACAAATTTTAAGAGACAGACCAAACCAAAGAAGTACATTATTCTAAAGCGGGACAAAAAGGAAACATTATTTTCAAAATGTTTGACAAATAAAAACTTGACAAGAGTGCTGTGTATTTGCATTCAGCGCCTGAGTCAATGTTTTGCAGAACCACCATTTACTGCTTTGCAGCTCTTAGTTTTTTGGGGAATGTATCAACCAGCTTTGCATGTCTAAAGACTGAAAGTGACTGACAGAATAAATCTCAGTTTTCAAGTCTTGCCAGAGATTATAAAGTGGATTTGGGTCTGGACTTTGACAATCTGCAATTTTAACAGAGGGATCTGTTTTGAACTGATGACCTGTCCAGGCTGTACCCTGCCTCTTGCCTGTGGACTGCTGGAGATAGGCACCATCTCCCCTGTGACCCAGTATGGAAGAAGCAGGTATAGAAAATGGATGGGTGGATTTGTTGTGATCTTAACTATTCCATTGTAGTCGTGGCTGTATGTTTAGGGTTGTTCTACTGGAAGGTGAACCTATTCCCAAGCCTCAAGTCATTCATAGCCTCTAACACGCTTTCTTCCAGGATGGTCCTGGATAATCTTTCCATCATCAACTTCTTGCACATGTTTGCCGTGTCCCCTACATGGCTTGAAACAAAAGTTAAAAGGGATTTTTCATGGCTTTCTCTGAAAAATGCCTTTGCTAAAGCCACTCTTCCACAAAGGCCTGATTTGTAGAGTGCATGGCCAATGAAGGTCCTGTCGACAGACTCCAGTTTCCGGATGATGAATTGACAGTCCTCTATAAGATGTTCGAAGTTTGGGATGTTATCTGTAACCTCACCCTGATTTAAACTCCCCCACAAGTTTCTCCCTGACCTGTCTGGTTTGTTCCTTGGTTTTCATTAAGCTGTTTGTTCACTAGTTTTCTTTAACAAACCTCTGAGGCCTTCCCAGAACAGCTGCATTTATACTAAGATTAAATGACACACAGATGGAATCTATTTACTAATAAAGGGACTTCTGATGGCAACTGATTCCATGGATTTTATTTAGGTGCATCAGAGTAAAGGGGTCTGAGTACAAATGCATTCTGAACTTTGAAAAAAAATATTTGTAAATAATTTCACATCATAATTATGCACTTCTATGTGTTGGTCTCTCACATAAGACCCCAGTAAATTGCATTTTGTGCCTTTAAGGTGACAAAATGTGGGAAATGTTCAAATGCTATAATTAGAAGTGCAAGGAACTGTATCTACAAAAGACATGTGACATCTGCAGACCACAAGTCAGATTTCAGTTTGTGTTGTTTTAATAAAATTGCAGTTGCTTTGCTCAGATGTCCTGTTATTAATAGGAATGTTTTATTTATTTTGACAGACGACAAATTTCATTTAACCAAATATGTCAACTTAATACTTATAAATTTTGTTTTTTACTCTTTAATCAAAGCCTCAGTTTAGAGGTTTCAGATTCGTCAATGTCAGTTGGTCTGGTGCATTTTTTATTTTAATTTTACTTTGACTTAAACATGTTGGTTTGAATGCATCTGTTACCTCTTAGTAATGTTTGGTGTTCTGAGCATTAATGCTATTGACAAGAAAGCAAACAAATAAAACACAAACACAAGAGAGATGACATGTAGCATAGTTGCACTTGTAATGTGCATTGCTTTCAGTCTGATTGCCATTGTTTTTAAACATCCAAACATAAAGTTAAAGACGCCCACATTTGGCTTTGTGCAAACATTTTGAAATTCTTTTCACTACGCTGCACTTTTCTTTTAATTCAATACAAAAACAAATTTACAAAAATGGGAAGATGTGAATGTAAGAACTCAGCAGGTTGATCTATTTAACACCTACAATATTTTCATGCAAATAAAATTATCATTGTGGCCCTTCAAAGCACACACAGGTTCAAGTTATCTCGAGCTATGAAGAAATACCATTCAAGTTCCTAATTCAATTAACATTTTGTAGATATGCAGTCTTTGTATCATAAATACATGGCACAAAGTGCACTGTTGCATTTAATCTCCTAAAGCTCAATGTCCTTTCGGTCTTCTGACTCCAAGTCATAGTAATGGAGCTCCATGCAAGTTAAGAGTAATGATTCAGCTTGTATAATATGATTGCTCTCTATATCTGGGAGGCTTAAGGTGTGAAATGACAAGAACATGCCACTGAAAAGAAGCCATCTATGACAGAGATGCTAATCAACAGAGGAGGCTTGATTATTATGTTAAAGACTGTGTGACATATAATTTTTTTGCACGTTCAATTTTTTTGTTCTTGAATTATTCATGGTTGCCGTGAGAGCACAGTCCTACACTGGGATACAAAAAATAGTCAATGTAATTTCAGTTGCATCCTTATGTTCAATGTATTTGCTGAATTTTGAAGGGAATAAAGGAATAATTCTAAAAGTAAGTCTTGTGGGAATTGTTCAGATCTGCCACAACTTTAAGCTTTTCTCCTCAACTGTCAATTATTATTATTCAGATCTTGGTGTCCCAAGTGAAATCATATAATCAATGGATGTGGCAGAAGGTTTTTTTCCCACCTCATCAACTTGATCTGTTATCCAAAGAGTTTAAATAACCTGGCAAAATAGTGTAATCTTAACTGTGTTTGAAAATAGGAAAAAAGTAGGTTTTACCAGTAGGTTGTAATGTGGCACAGGATCTTACAGTATCGAAATGTTTCTTGTCAAAGTGAAATCTATTAGAATGAGTCCTGAATGTGAGTTCTTTAAGCTTAACCTGCTGTATCTACAGTATGTTTGAGATTTGTATTTTTTTAAGTCTTCTAAATTTGGTATCCAGAACGTTCCGAAACAAATTAAAAATGGGTTAATTCCTAATAGATGCAATTATAAATTTTATATATAGTCTGAGTGAGAATTAATGTGTTCTTGGGCGCCCTCTGCTGGCATAGGGGAACTCTAAATAGCAGCTTTGATTGCTTATGACTTGGGTGTTCTGTATGATCCAACCTATACAAACTTCTAATCAGGCTTGTTAACAACACTCGTTTACAAAAGTAATGAAGAAGCCTCCAGAACTACATTGTTAATGTGGTAGCATTTTGGGTATTCTTTAAAAAAGAAAATCGATGGTGGCGTTGTGACAGACAAAATATGAGAATACTGAAACTGGCTAAAAATTAGCCATTAACAACGCTAAAGTTAGTTTCTGGTTTGAAGCTTATGATCGATGCTACACTAAAGAGCTTTTTAATAATCTCCAGTTAAATATCTACAATACTTAGACTCTGAACATACTTCAACTGTTTCAAAAGCATCTGTGTTCAGTGTTTAAGATTTTGAAGCATTTATTCTTTTGTAAAACAGAAAAAATAAGCATTTGAACAGTTTTTTGCCATTGCGACCTGCTTAGACATATACATGCATTAACACGACCAGGTCAGGGGTGGTTCATCAAGAAAACCAGACAAATTCCTTCCTAAAAAAAGTCAGATGATCAAAACTGCAAAGGTACAAAATGGTGAAGGGGCAAAATGAGTGGCAAACATTTGCACAATATTTGCATGTGAAAACCTTAAGAATTACAAGTTCTTGATATTTTATTCTAAAACTCAAGTTGTCAAAAACTAAAATGTACAACATGCACAATGAACTATTTTATTTTATTTTATTTATATTTATTTCTTTTTACAATAAAACATGTTGAAAGCTCTTTTTAGCAGCAAAACATATCCTGAGGTAGCAAGACTCCTGAGAACCTACTTTTTAGTAATTTTGACACTGGTGAAACTACTGTGTGTGGTAGTTCTTTTTTGAGCCCAGCAGTGTTCTCCAGCCATGCTGCAGGTAATTTAGAAGTGTGCTGAATTATTTATTTAAAACATTTCAAAAGAAACAAAACATACTCAGTATAATACATTTAACCACATAATGGCATACTTGATAGAAATATTAATCAGCAAACAAGTGGAAAATTGCTCATCTGGAAAGAAAATCAGGACCTCTTTATACCATGTAACTCACATAATGGACTATCTATACCCTAGGCGGTGAATACCCCTGCTTACTGAGACACTTGAAGTCTTACAGCTAGCATAATGATGATGGGGATTCAAAGCTAGTCAGTGCATAATATTTTAATACCAGGCTTTAATTAGATTCATTGGCTGACATAAAATTTTCTTCCTGCATGCTGATTTATTGGCCACCTTCAACACTTACAACAGTGAATAGAACCCAGATCGGAAACTGTAAAAATGAACACAAAAGCACAGAAATAACAAACTTCATTAAAAATTTAATTGAATTCCCCAATAGATATTAGAGGACAACAGAGAGAGAGACTCATAGCAAGACTCTTGAGTGTAACAAAGCCACAAATTGTGCTTCAGCTGCATCGCTTACCTGCAGAGTTATTAAAACTCAGAGAAGAACATGTGAGGCTACTCATTGGCAAATTTCGTCTGGTTTAGTGGTCAATACTAATGCATTGCATGCACACAAACACATATGACCAGATTTCAAGTTTTGAGAACATTTTCAAAGCATTCACACACAATATAACATGAGCTGTTACAGCAGGCTTACATTTCAAATGCTGGACCCAGGAGTATTTATGGAAACCATCATTAAACCAAACCAATAACCAGACCAATAACTCTACTGTTTGTTGGCCCAAGTAGAAATCTTGTGGATGGCCCACAGTGTCAGATGAGGTTAGTGAAAACACCCTTGAACTTCATGATGAGTTGAAAACGCCTGCTCCTTATTAACTCTCTCCTGATTAGTTGGTTGCTGATTGCGGCTGTCTATTTAAGCCTTGACAAGTAAATCAACCCTAAATGTTATTACTTCTAAATTTAGATAATTGAAAAACTGAACTGAACTGACTCACAGGTACATTGGGTGGTTTACCATTAGAATTGTTACTTTTCAAAATGGCCTTAGTTCGGAGACTGCATCCAATCTTAACAGTGGTAGATTTAATGTACACAAAGAACATACTCAAGATAAAAACACATTTACTTGTGTTTCGTTATCTTTATGTGTTTTATGTCCTGTTTGATTCATCTGCTGTTGCGTAGCTCAGACATCAAGCCTATCAAATGAATAGATTAATCTAACTTAAAATACTCATAGTAGTGTTAACCAGTCTAACTTCTAATTGAAGAGAAATTATAAAGGGACCTGCAAATGAACATAAAGAGTATTATTAACTAAATAAAAATTTATTTAAGATACACTATATTGCCAAACATATTGGGTCGCACCACCAAAAAAATGAATTTTGAATGGCTGTTAAGATAGTACACTTTATATAATTCAGCTTATTTCTGTCTTATCTTTTAATTTTTTTTTAATCTATTTAATGGTTTTTCATATAATATACGGGTAAAAATCTTTGAGAAGCCGACAATCAAATGACAATTGTCTTGAATGTGAATTGTGTCAAACTGAGTGCCTGTTAAGGTGGCTGACTTTGTTCACACTTCCTCAGTTTTAAAGGTAAAATAAAACTTGTATATTTATTACTGTTTCTTTCCTTGGAAAATAATATTATTTCAGTGTTAAATATTTAGTCTTGTGTCTGTGGTGTGAGTTAATTAAACAACCAGTTCTGCAGTAGTGGAAATCAATTTTGTCTATGTTGTGAACAGTAATTACCAGAAGATAAGCTCATAATTCCCCCGGGTTTCACTCAAATGTGTTCACAGCAACAGGCAGGTCAAAAAAGGTTAAAGCCTCACAACGATCGAAAGGTAATTAACTTGGAGAAGCAATGACAACTTCTTAAACAAATGATGAGCTCAGATGAGTTAGGCAAGTTATTTTACAGAGACGTGCTGCAACAAAACTTAGGAACAGGGATCGGCTGTTTACTTTTGGCAAACATTTAAATGAACAGACAGCTCTAAGCTAAACGCAACCAGGCACATTTCAGAGAATAATCTAACCAGTGAGGGCACCTTTACACCAGGATAATCTGAGGGACATTTATTTTTACCTTTATTTGTATGTGTTCACTTTCACACTTCACAACAACAGCCGCATAACATAGTCAATTCTTTTTATTATTTTTTTTACACGGCCATACTTCAGCAGGTAGTGCGACTAGAAATCCATCATGTTCACTGGTAAAGATCACTGGTGACACATCGCCTCCAACCTCTTTTTCTCTTGTACACAATTATTGAATTCTGTGTAAATAACTGTCTAGTGTAAACCAGACAATGGTTTAAAGGTTCACAGCTTTAGCAAAACCTACTGTGATGTTTTTGAGATTTGAGTTGTTTTAGGACAGTAAAAGTTTCATTTGGTCTTGGCCCCTCTTAGACTACTGTTGTCTTTAGCCCTTGAGACCAACTAATCTAAATTTAAACAAAATGAAGATGCCATCAGAGTTATCTCTTGTATAGTATTAACTCTGTGTTACATTGTGATCTAACTTTACTGAGCTGGATCATCTACTGGTTAGCCACCAAACAGTTAAAAAAAGACATTTAAAAAAGACAACAAATTTCTAGGTACTGCATCTTACTTAGGGTTTTTACAGAGTTCCATTTTCAATAGTAAAGCAAAAACCCCAGAGCCTGATTCCACAATGCTGAAGCCAGTGTAGCCAAGACATGTATGTCCAAAATGAGAACACAACTGTTAAAAACTTGTAAAGTCCCACATTACATCCACTGCACCACACTTTCTGTTATTGGCAAGTTGCTTATTTATTTAAAATTAAAAGGGAAGCTTAACTTAGAATATGATACTGACTTTAAGCCAACCTGAAATCCCTGTTGGGTCAAGCTATTTAATTAATCCTAGAAAAGTGATTGAAATAATTTACCAGGCTGGTAATCCAAATGCCAGTTCTATAAAATAAACCCATAAGATCCGTGCTTTGAAAAAAAAGATATAACCTAATGAAACAAAATGGTAATTATTAATTGAGTTATCAGATTGGATGTGGAAGGAATCTTAAAAATCATCTTGACTTTAGCCTCTCTGTTTTTCATTGTGTTTCTGTGTTTCCATCTTGCTTCATTGCATTTAAAAAAAATCACAGACTTCAGGTAATTTAAAAACTCTTACTCTTTCCATATCACGAGTAAATTACGTCCTGCTATGAGGTAAGACTTCTTTCACACACGTATTGATTTAAACGGGTCTGCCAATCATGTTGAATAGACCTTGCCATAGTTTCTCATTAACAGGCTTCTTTTGATGAGAGAAGAAAGCACCTTACAGCAGAATCTTCAGAAATATCTTTTAAATTTTAACCACTTTAACCAGTTTTTTTTCATGTGTGGCTTTCCAAATAGACAAATAGCAAAAAAAAAGGATTGCTCTTGGGTAAATGTTGGTTTATCAAGGCCTCTGTTATATCATATTTTCCTAAGCAGATCTAGACATCAGTTTTTTTCCCCATACTTTATTACACCGTCTATACCTCTCACTTTAATCTGATATCTATCTAATTTCCCTGGGAATGCATTTGGAAAAGAGCATCGTCTTAGACAATCACTGTCCTGCATATTGTACTCGAGAAGCATGTTACCAGTTCTGTTGGAGTCCAGGACCTTGTGAATTTCCATAGATAGGTTGAATAAAGTGATAATATCTGCAGACAGCGCTTTTGTTCAGGAGCTGTAGCTGACAACAAACAACAGAGCAGATTTTTAACAAAGACTGATTGTTCCTGGCAGTTTCAAAACTTCCTAACATACCTTTGTGTCATTATGTTTTAATTCTGTGTTAAAGGTGCTAAACTCTTGAGGGCAGTTAATACAGAATCAGAGCTGTTCATACAGTGTGGGCTGCATTTATTGGCACCCCTGGTATAGATGAGTAAAAAGCCTTAAAAAAAAATCAGCTTTTGCTACAGTACTATAATCTCAGACTAAAACCTTTTAGAAAATCCTACTTTAATTTGAGTACCTTGAGAACAAAACAAAAGAACCCCTCTAAATTAGGAAATTGTTGTGCTTTACAAATCCATCTTGCTACACTTATTTGCACATCTGTTGTTAATACATTTACAGGACATCACTAAGTTCCCAGAACTTTAAAAGAGGAACAGGCCACAGCATCACAGATCCTCCACCATACTTTAACACACAGGAAAGACAAATGTTGAAAATCATGGCAACACATGCTCAGTGTGCATGATTTACTGAAAGTATACTATTTGTTTTTTTATCTGTGGTTTTTGTTGCCCCTTTATTCTTCAGTGGGCTTTACTGGTATTTTATTTGGCTTAAGAATATCTTGTGTTCAGAAAACAATGGACAAATTTGAACTTTAAGCGATTCTGTGCTGCAAAACTGCTGCCTCATCCGCTACAACTGCCACAAATGATTTGCAAGCAGACGGACTGAAGATGGGTCCACTCATACCAGTTAGCCCCAACATGCCTGCATATGAGATACAATCCATGGTTAGTGATTGAGTATAGCATGAAAAGCAAGATGCAATGTAGCGCATGAATGAGGGAACATTTAGAATACAGGACCGGATTCAGTTATGCACAAGACTCAAAACCCTAATCCTTTAAGAGTGTTTAATGTATTTAACAGTGGGTTTGTATGTCACCTGTATGACTGCCATGCAGGCGTGTCAACTGCATGAGGTGACACCAGCAGGATACCATACCGAGTGACAAATATTCACAGGAATTAATCAACTGAAAAGTAGCATAATGGAATATAAATAGTCATATCCTTTTGAATTTTGAAGATGATCATTTTCCCCCATTACTGCTTTTTTAGCCTGAGCCTCCATGTTAGCATCCATAATGGTTCAGTGATTATCAGTCATATTCTTGCTCAAACATATAAGCAGAGGTGGGTAGTAAAAAGTTACACCTACTCTGTTCCATTTATGAACAACTTTTTGAAAGAAAATTACCTCTAGGAGCAATTTTACTGAACCATATTTTTCTTTTCTATTTGCTGAGCCTATTGTGCCATTTGGAGGTCACGTGAACACACAGTAAACAGTAGATGTTGTCACTGGATATACTTTATGCTGCTCTAACATGCATACATTACCAACTGTAAGTATTGATTTCAAAAGTATTATGTTCTGGAAAACTGCGATTTTGAAATGTATGTTTCTTCCACCCGATTTTCTATGATTTATTTTTACTTATTTTTTAATTTATTATTCAAAGTACCAGAACCTGCACATAATTTTCTATTTTGTCTGTATGATTACATAATTTTTACAAATTAAATCAGATTAAACAGTACTCAGTATAAATAAGATGAAAGAGTTAAATTTATAAGTTATCAATGATTGTGTCAAAAAAAAAATTCTTAATGACATTTAGACTGTTTCCCCACTGAGTAATTGTACTCAAATTAAAGGTTGGATTTTTCTATATTTTTGCTGTGAGATGATGCTACCCCAATGACAGATTAATTTATTTTAAGTCTTTAACACATCCTCACAAGTAAATGTGGTGGATATTATATATATAATAATGTTCATTATTTAGAATTAATGAGAATAAATTAATGTTCTTTTAAAGAAAGACATATCTATGGTTTGATATTACTGTCCAATGAGTAATTATCACCATGCCAAATTGCCAGTGTTACTGCCCATACATCACTATGAAAATCCCTTTTTTCATAACCGACAGAATTGTCACATATATATATTTCTAAACAGAAGCTTGCACAAGCAGGCCATATTCTGTTCCCCATCTGTTGTGAAATTGTTTGTGGAGCTGCTTAATCCCAGTGGAGAACTCTGACAGGTGCCTTTCCATATCTGCCAATGAACCCGTCAGCAAACAAAGGTTGAGCTGGCTTGTAGGAGAGAACAGCTGCTGAGCGCCAATATACCGGCTCAGTGAACTGCCAAGACCTCTGTGGCTCAGCCCCTCCAGGACCTCCATACAGGCTTGAGGTCTTAATCAGAAATCTGGTCTCAATACCACAAGCACCTGTGTTGCTAATTTAGGTAAAATGCATGGGTACAGGCAAAACATTGAGCTCCAGCTTATATATGATCTAGTTTTGATGAGAAATGTGGTGTAATAATGTTTTTTTCAAGTTTTGACACATTAGTGAACAAGGTAAATTTGCTCTGGGTGACTTAATATTTGCGGGTCTCGAGGTGTTAAATTAACAATTTGGTGAAATAAAACTGCCTCTGTGCTAAAATGTGAAAGGAACATAATGAGTTATTTCTTCCATTTTTAACCTGCTGTGGGCAACTTAGTACTGAATATTTTTACTTTAGCCTGACTTGCTGTAATTGTCCAGTGAGTCTCTTAAGACTTTTAAGTGTTTCCCTGCAAGGCCGCAACACCTTCAGGCCATTACACTGACTCAATTAGCTCTAACATTTGCAACATTTTTGGCAGTCCTGCTTTATTATTTTTTTTACACATATCTTTCAACCTTCCCCAGAAATACTGTCTCCGATTACAGTGTGATTTGCATAAAAATAATATGTCTGTGATGGTGCTCAGTCTCCCAGTCGCTCAGAAACGACTTTATTTTTTGACAAACTCACAGAAGCCTTTCTCTCTAATCTTTCTAGAAGGGCCTGGTTGGTGGTATGCTGAATTGAAGGTAGTTCTTTTGTATACAGGTCCTTCTCAAAATATTAGCATATTGTGATAAAGTTCATTATTTTCCATAATGTCATGATGAAAATTTAACATTCATATATTTTAGATTCATTGCACACTAACTGAAATATTTCAAGTCTTTTATTGTCTTAATACGGATGATTTTGGCATACAGCTCATGAAAACCCAAAATTCCTATCTCACAAAATTAGCATATCATTAAAAGGGTCTCTAAACGAGCTATGAACCTAATCATCTGAATCAACGAGTTAACTCTAAACACCTGCAAAAGATTCCTGAGGCCTTTAAAACTCCCAGCCTGGTTCATCACTCAAAACCCCAATCATGGGTAAGACTGCCGACCTGACTGCTGTCCAGAAGGCCACTATTGACACCCTCAAGCAAGAGGGTAAGACACAGAAAGAAATTTCTGAACAAATAGGCTGTTCCCAGAGTGCTGCATCAAGGCACCTCAGTGGGAAGTCTGTGGGAAGGAAAAAGTGTGGCAGAAAACGCTGCCCAACGAGAAGAGGTGACCGGACCCTGAGGAAGATTGTGGAGAAGGGCCGATTCCAGACCTTGGGGGACCTGCGGAAGCAGTGGACTGAGTCTGGAGTAGAAACATCCAGAGCCACCGTGCACAGGCGTGTGTAGGAAATGGGCTACAGGTGCCGCATTCCCCAGGTCAAGCTACTTTTGAACCAGAAACAGCAGCAGAAGCGCCTGACCTGGGCTACAGAGAAGCAGCACTGGACTGTTGCTCAGTGGTCCAAAGTACTTTTTTCGGATGAAAGCAAATTCTGCATGTCATTCGGAAATCAAGGTGTCAGAGTCTGGAGGAAGACTGGGGAGAAGGAAATGCCAAAATGCCAGAAGTCCAGTGTCAAGTACCCACAGTCAGTGATGGTCTGGGGTGCCGTGTCATCTGCTGGTGTTGGTCCACTGTTTTTTATCAAGGGCAGGGTCAATGCAGCTAGCTATCAGGAGATTTTGGAGCACTTCATGCTTTCATCTACTGAAAAGCTTTATGGAGATGAAGATTTCATTTTTCAGCACGACCTGGCACCTGCTCACAGTGCCAAAACCACTGGTAAATGGTTTACTGACCATGGTATCACTGTGCTCAATTGGCCTGCCAACTCTCCTGACCTGAACCCCATAGAGAATCTGTGGGATATTGTGAAGAGAACGTTTGAGAGACTCAAGACCCAACACTCTGGATGAGCTAAAGGCTGCTATCGAAGCATCCTGGGCCTCCATAAGACCTCAGCAGTGCCACAGGCTGATTGCCTCCATGCCACGCCGCATTGAAGCAGTCATTTCTGCAAAAGGATTCCCGACCAAGTATTGAGTGCATAACTGTACATGATTATTTGAAGGTTGACGTTTTTTGTATTAAAAACACTTTTATTTTATTGGTCGGATGAAATATGCTAATTTTGTGAGATAGGAATTTTGGGTTTTCATGAGCTGTATGCCAAAATCATCCGTATTAAGACAATAAAAGACCTGAAATATTTCAGTTAGTGTGCAATGAATCTAAAATATATGAATGTTAAATTTTCATCATTACATTATGGAAAATAATGAACTTTATCACAATATGCTAATATTTTGAGAAGGACCTGTAGTTTACCATCTCCACAAAAAACTCCACATATCTTAGTTATCGTGACCAGGGACTTGGTTGGTCATCTTTTTGGCTAAGTATCAATATTCCTCACTGTTCGGCTCTACAAAGACTGTTTTGACTTCTTCAATGACTCCCTAAACATTTATTTTTATTGGAGCATCGTTTTATTGTAAAAATCCAAGTTTTAATTGAAGAAAATGGAATCACTCCTATGTAAACAAATAATTGTTTTAAACAATCTCACTGGAGCTGTTCTTATCTAAAAACACACACACACAAAAACAAAAAACCTAATTTAAGGATTTTATGTCAAATACTTTACTCTTTAAGCTTATGTGTGTTGATAATTATTATTAGTGAACATCCTGCTACCCTGGGATATACCCAAGTCAACTTTTGCAACACACGTAGCAGGATAAAATGCAGATGGAACTGTTACTAACTGCAAAAGATGTTTTGATGTAAGTTTATGCTCTAGCAACAAAACTGATTTTAGTTTGCACTTAGGTTTTGCACATCTTTGCAAATGAATGTGAAAAGAGATGGTGGAAGCTAATCTGTCTTAGGCTATGCTTTAAGCAAATGTGGTATTAAGTATCTTGTACCATGCCAAAGATTTAGCCTAATAGTCTTTGACTCACAGAACAGCTATTCTGTCAACATCATTACTTAGGTTTTATTCTAAGGGACACCATCAGCTGTTAGAGCTTGTATAGACAAACGAGTGCCATAGCTACCACGCACTATAAAAGGAGGTATGAGTGAACACCAATTAAGTTGCGCAAATATCACAGAGACCATTCAAAGAAATTGAATGAAACAACAGTAAGTGAACATTTTGATAACAAATGTCAGATTAGTTATCAATAAACCATACTTTTTTATGATTTATTTATTTATTTTTTAAATAAAACACTCTATGAAAATGTCTTTTCATATAAAAACAAATTAAGATATGTTTGAAGAATTAAAATATTTGCTGAAATGGCCAGAAGTTCTCAAACTTTAAATGCTTGAGGGGAATATTTTCTTGATGAAGGCAATTGGTTTTAACATAAATGCTAAAAATCTGAGCTATAAAACCAAAACAATTAATTAAATGATGCTAAAACTCTTTAGTTAAACTGAGTGGAACTTTAGCCCTGAGGTAATGACTGAGTGTTTCTACTGTGAGTAAATGTTCTCAATGCTCCTAGTATGCAGTTTCTTGCAAAAAAAAAAAAAACCCCAAAAGAAACATGCATACCCCATGAGCTTTTCCAAATGATATAATCTTGTATAACCGACTTGCCTTCAAATTTCACCTAATAAGTACACTGAATGCACTTGTGTGTAACTTGATATAATAAATACAGCTGTTCTATAAATGCCTAAGAGGTTTGCTAAAGAACATCACAAAATAAACAGCATTTCCAAAGAACACACCAGATAGGTCAGGCATTAAGTTACTGAGAAACAGGGTAGGTTATAAAACAGTAATCAAATCCTTAAACATCCCACAGATCGCTGCTCAACTCATCATCTAAAAATAGGATGGCACGACTGCAAACCTACAAAGACTTCACCAAGACAGGGCAACTATTAATGACGCATTCCTCAAATCTGGCCTTTATGGAGGAGTGGAAAGAAGAAAGTAATTTCTGAAGCTTTAACCAACACTACACATCACCCTGAACACACCATCCCCAGTGTTAAACATAGTGGTGGCAGCATCATGCTGGGGAGATGCTACAGTTTAGCAGGGGCAGGAAAGGTGGTCAGTGTCGATGAGACAATTTTGAAAACCATGCAGCCTTTATATTTTACTTCACAACACATAACATCCCAATGAAATGTTATCACATAACATCCCAATGAAAGAAAAAAATGTTTGCAAAGTGACCAAAGGTGAATAGTTCAAGAGAAGTAACACTTTTGCAAGGCACTGTATATGCTAATATTTAAAATTTTAGGTGCAGTTTCAAACATGGCATCAGCCCAAAATAATGTCTTTTCATCAACATCCACACTAAACCACTCACAATTACTATAAAATGCAACCTTAAAATAAGCATGTGGAATTTAACTGCATGTTGCAGCCTTTGAACTTCAAAAGCCTACATCCACAATAACAAGTCAAATTATACAAAACCATCAGACACACTGGCAAGGTCCATCAGCTTTCAATCCATTTGGAGGTTCCAGCCAAGGTACGCAAACCTGTAATGCTACATGAAAGCTGCAGGAGTCTGGGGACCTGGAAAAAGAGATGGGGGAGCAGGAAGTAGGACATGCAACAAAAGGGTAAAATAAGCCTAGAAAATTCCCTCAGGGGGGCTCTGAAGGTATCTTCACTCAAACAGTTACCGCACACAAATCAGCACACACAGGCACACGGCACAATGACTGTTGTGATCCATTAGGGGAATGATAAGAGGGATGTGGAGCTGGGAGGACCATAGATCTGGATGCAAATTCAAATTCTGGTTCCTGACAAAATGAGAGGAGTATTCTTTAGAGGAAAAGCCTGCTGCTCAGGCTGCAGCGGGTGGCTGCACCACGGTGAAATAGGAGGGCTGGTAAACAAGAATTTAAATGATTCCGAGTTTGCCTGCATGACATTTCTGCCGTGTGAGATTAATGTGGAAGGAGATTACAGGCCTCTCGATGGGGCTGCACAAATGAAACAAAACCCAGGAAGACTATTAGAAGGCTGACAGGTGATGTCAAACAAGACAGAGCTCACGATGTCTGCAGTGAAATTAATATTTTATAGCTTTCCATCAAAGGCTGTGCAAATCTTGAATTGTGGATGTACAATTGAAGGTATGAAATATTTCATGCAAGACACAAAGAATTATGCTGTTTTAAAACCCACAGTGGCCAAACCACTTGTTTTGTAATTCAAATGGCAATATCAGAAGGAACTAACATGGCAAACAGCATCTACAGTCCCTTGCCTAAGTGTTCATTCCCCTTAGACTTTTACACCATTTTTGTTTTCCTGTAACAAACACAAATTTCAGTGTATTTCAGTGGAATTTTATATAGTTGTCAAACAGTGACTGGAAGACAAATAATAAATAACATAAAAAGAATTAACAAATACAAATTAGTTCATCTTCCCTGAGTCAGAACTTTACAGAACTTCCTTTCGCTGTGATTAAAACTGCAGGTTTTTTTTTTTTTTACTCTACCAGCTTTGCACATCAAGACTGAATTTTGTATCCATTTTTATTTGCAAAATGGCTCAAGCTCAGTCGGTTTGATGGAGAGTGTCTGTGAAGATTAATTAGTGTTGCTACTGATTCTCAACTGGATTTAAGCATGCATTTTAGTGGGCCTTTCCAACACATAAATATGCATTGATCTAATCCATTTCATTATAGCTCTGGTTGTGTATTAGGGGTTATTGTCCTTCCAAAAGGTTAACTTCCATTCAATCTTATGGCTTTTGCACCATCTAACATGTTTACTTACAAAATTCCCGTGTATTTAGCTTTATTCATCTTCACATCAACGTTTTGTTAAACATTTGGTAAAAATGTTACAAACATGCATTATAGTCTTAGTCTTATTCCAGTTATGCAGTACTCTGTGTTGGTCTATCACATAAACTTGTGACAGATACTTGTGATACAATCTGTCATTGTAGTGTGACAATATGTGAAAAAGTTAAGAAATATAAATATTTTCATAAGGCACTTTACCTGAAAAACCATGAGAGCATGGAAGGTGTCAAAAAGAGATCAGGAAGACCTTTAATAATGTTTTACATTACTTTCCATTTAATTCAGGAATAAAATATTTTGAAGAAATTTAAAATAATTTTATATAGGAATATATGAGTAAAAGGGGCTGATACAAATGCACACAAAACCTTTCAGATGTTCATAAAAAAGGTTTTGAAAACCATTAAATAGTCCCTTCTATGTCCTAACTATGCATTATTTTGTGTTGCTCTACATCATAAAATTCCCAGTATAATGCATTGAAGTCTGGTATGTGACACAATGTGAAAAAAAACTAAAGAAGGTTTCAGAGAGGTGGTCAGAAAGGCCCATGATAATATTTTTACTAAACACTGATACAATAAAATATAAAAAAGTTTCGTACTACTTCTTCAGATGTCTGAACACAGTTTGTATATTAAAGTCTTGAAATTATGTTATATTCTAGCATGTTGATGCAGACTGACAGTCGGACAGGATCAAACAGATGTGGATTGACAGGTGAATTTAATTTGCACATCTTCTCCCCTCATTTAATACCGAGTGCTGATTTTGATCTGACAGATACATCAAATACCACTGGCAGCTCCACCCTCAATCCAAAAGCTGCAGAGGGGGTGCTGCTTTCATTACTTTTATCATTTTGCTAAAGCAGGCCATGCATTCATTTAGATAACCTAAAATAGATGCCTTCCCAGAACTGGATGACATGCTTGTTTTCCTTTCCTAGGTTCCCTTTGGTTTAGTATGTATGGTGGAAGTGAGTAGGCCTGCAAACTGTACCTGCACTACTTGCTAAATCATCACTACATGATAGCAGCTGCCTTCATTGGGGATATTTTCTCATGTTGGGTCACTAAAATGTTCCTATATGATTGTTGACAGTTGAGGGTGAGGGTGAATGTAAATACCTGGTGAGATATGGTAATGTCAAGCTCCATCAAAATATCGCTGAAGGTCATTGAGGATGGCAACAATGGCTTACCATCAAGCATCTTTGTATTGTCACTGTCAGAGATGGAACTCGTTCGTTTAAGTTTGCAGAATGCAAAACATTGTACCACTGTGAAAGCCTGAATACTCACTGTAATTCAGTGCTACTTAAATGATGCCACAGTTATTTAAAGCAGATTTTTATTAAAAGATTTTTTGAGGATAAAGTAATAATTCAGCTGGTGTTTAGAACATCTTTACAAAAGGATAATATTTTAGATCAAGTGGCATTAGGAAAGCGTAATTAAGTAATGACTGACAATTAATGCTTGCTTGGTCATCAGCAGTTTGTTCGTTTTAAAAACAAAACATAACATTGACAAAGCTTACTAGCTTTGTCAAAGCTGCTTTAACTTGTGGGGTACCCCAAGGTTCAGTACTTGGTCCTTTGTTATTTAATTTTATAAACTCCCCATAGTAGGTATATTTCAGTCTTGTAATGACAAGAAAATGTGTTTATGTGTATAGGTTTTTAAGCAACACCAGTTTCAATGGTTATCCACCTTGCTTAACTGCCTATACCTCTGATAAGGCACTGTCTGACTTTTAATTTCCTTTCTCCAAATTTTATCAAAACTCCAACAGACCAAAAACATGGATGTTCAGTCAATTGGTCTTTCTAAAGGTGTAACTGTTTGCATGCATGTGTTGGTTGTGTGTGCCATCTGTATCTGCATTAGTCCTACGATCATGGACCGGTGACCTGTTAAGGGTGTACCGTGCCTCATAACCCCTGGTCGTTGAAAACAGGCACCAGGCAGACTGAAACCCTTCAAAGAATGAGCCGATAATTTAATAGCTAAATTGCAGTTAAACAGAAAAAAAATGGCATATCCCCACTTAAGATGAACTCAAACGAGAAATTCATAATTTGGGAGTTTTTGATTCAAGCCTAACTCTGGATTTGCATGTGACCACCTTGAAAGTGTCCCCAAGTGCAGTCGCAAAAACCATCAAGCGCTACAAAGAAACTGGCTCACATGAGGTCCGCCCCAGGAAAGGAAGACCAAGAGTCCCTTCTGCTGTGGACAATAAGTTCATCCAAGTCATCAGCCTCAGAAATCGCAGGTTAACAGCAGTTCAGATTAGAGAACAGGTCAATGCCACACAGAGTTCTAGCAGCAGACACATCTCTATAACAGCTGTTAAGAGGAGACTGTGTGAACCAGGCCTTCATGGTAAAATAGCTGCTAGGAAACCACTGCTGAGGACAGGCAAGAAGCAGAAGAAACTTGTTTGGGCTAAAGAACACAAGGAATGGATATTAGACCAGTGGAAATCGGTGCTTTGGTCTGATGAGTCCAAGTTTGAGATCTTTGGTCTTTGTGTCTTTGTGCGGCGCAGAAGAGGTGAACGGATGGACTCTACATGCCTGGTTCCCACCGTGAAGCATGGAGGAGGAGGTGTGATGGTGCTTTGCTGGTGGCACTGTTGGGGATTTATTCAAAATTGAAGGCATACTGAACCAGCATGGCTACCACAGCATCTTGCAGCGGCATGCTATTCCATCCGGTTTGCGTTTAGTTGGACCATCATTTATTTTTCAACAGGACAATGACCCCAAACACACCTCCAGGCTGTGTAAGGGCTATTTGACCAAGAAGGAGAGTGATGGGTTGCTGCGCCAGATGACCTGGCCACCACTGTCACCGACCTGAACCCAATCGAGATGGTTTGGGGTGAACTGGACCGCAGAGTGAAGGCAAAAGGGCCAACAAGTGCTAAGCATCTCTGGGAACTCCTTCAAGACTTTTGGAAAACCATTTCAGGTGACTACCTCTTGAAGCTCATCAACAGAATGCAAAGAGTGTGTGGAGCAGTAATTAAAGCAAAAGGTGGCTACTTTGAAAAACCTAGAATATAAGACATATTTTCAGTTGTTTCACACTTTTTTATTCAGTATTTAATTCCACATGTGTTAATTCATAGTTTTGATGCCTTCAGTGTGAAGCTACAATATTCATAGTCATGAAAATAAAGAAAACTCTTTGAATGAGAAGGTGTGTCCAAACCTTTGGCCTGTACTGTATATCCAGACTTTTTGTTAATTTTCTTCAGTTAACATCTTATCCTATTTTAATATGTTTCTGAGCAATAGACCTTATAATCAGACATTCTAGGCAAGCTTGTCAAAACCTCCCCACGTAGAGAATAAAACACATTGGTCGTATTTGAGAGAAATATTAACTTCTTTGTTGTATTCATGTAATTCATCTAATATTTTATTTCCACAATATGACCACACTTGAATGGCTAGGGCCATGTGTCTTTTGAATGGTCCAAAGAAATATTACCTAAGCTATTCAGCATACACTCTTGAATGGAATCTAATTTACAACGTGCCCACAACACCCTTTTTTATAATATGAGGTGAGAGTGTGCATTTGTGAGGGACAGATGGAGGACTATGCAATAGAAAAGGAAAGGATATTAAAAAGGGCGACTATTCATATGCACTTGTGCAAAGCAACGTGGTGGTTTTATCAGGTAATATAAGCTGCACACAAAGCAGAGCCACTCAGCCAAAACAAAAAACCAACCTGTGATAAAACACTCATGTTATAAACACACAGTGACAAAATCCTTTATAGAAGCCAGTTTAGTGCCCCAATTTTTATATGAATATACACATAGACAAAGAGAGGGAAAAATGTAAATCAAAATGTCAGAATGTTTGCTAAAATCGTGTTGTTAAATTTTCAGGTAAAAGTACTTTTTTACTTAATGTATCTAAATAAAATAAAAAATTAATAAATACTAAGACCTGCTGTCTTTTGTATTTTCTAAGTGATATATAGACTGGTGGGACTAATCTGATTGCACTTAAAAACAGATCTGTGCAGCACAAAACGTAAAAAAGGCATTAATTTTATTTTCTTGAACTGAATCTTAGTCTGCATGTGAAATGTTTGTCAAGTAATTTCAAACTGGTTATGGATTAAAGACCAAAATAGCCACTATGACTGTATATCAAAAGCAAATTAAGACAAGTCATGTTCAAGTCAGAGGTGGATTAGGTTATTTTTAGAACTTCTACATTGATTAAAAAGTGGAATTTCTAATTCTCAGGATTATGTATCTTATCCATGAACACATCAAAAAGCAGACTTTGGACTGTATTGGACTGGCAAGAAAAACTTGCAATCATCCCTACCAAGCCACAGAAGCTCAATTTATTGGTGTCATCATATTGGAAAAATAAACATGCACATTGTGGGTGTAATGTGACAAAATGTGGAAAACCTCAATTGGTATGAATACTTTTGCAAAAACCTGTACATTTATGCATCAAAACAGAACACAATAATTTTACCTCTAGGGACACAATTGTTAATGGACAACTAACACTTAATCTTTTTGTTTGTGCTGGATTGAAGATAATATTAAAAAAAGAATAAAATTCAGGAATGTAAAGTTCTTTGAATTCAAAAACAGCACCACCAATGAGGATGTCTTTAAATACCGTAAAACCCATGACTCAAGTGTAGGTGAAATTATTCCCAAACTGAATATAAACAATAGGCTAAACAATAGCCATAAATTAAAACAAAGTATTTTTGACCACTAGGCCAGTTTCCACAAATGGCCACCAGTTACTTTGATTAAGTGTATGACCATCGTTAAAAACCTAATAGCCTCGGGTTCAAATTACCTGGATGCAACCAGCTGATGCTACCTATTATAATCTGCACATTGCAGTTCCATATTCCTATTCCTATTCCTATTCCTATTGCCATGTTGGCCCTAGAATTTCTTTTTTTTCAGCAAGCTGGTTCATTAGTTTGTTCATTAGCAAACCTCTAATGTAGAATGCTAAGATGCAAGCTGAGGACCCTAGGCATATTTGGGAAACTAAACAATGAGAAGTTCTGAATTAGTTCAGCCAAGATGAATATGTAATGCAAAAATCACTTGTGCAGACACATTACAAAAACAAATGCATAAAGAAACAACAAATTTGCTTCACTTGTGAAAATGTGAGTGCTTATTTAACAAGACTCTTATCTCTCTATCTTATTTAATTTTACAACAGCCCACAGTGAGGCTAAAGCCATCTACTCATGAAGCTTTTGCAGTCAAACATGCTGTTATGTAGCATTAAAGCATCAAATGAGCGAAAAAGAAAATATTCTAACATTTGCAGATATATTATTTACTACATTATTCTCTCTACCTGTGACATATTCTCTCTGAGGCTACTTGCATCATATGGTTTCTCCACATTCATAAATAAAATAATTAAGGTGTACACTGTACACTTTGCGACAACTTCATTTGAGGCACCTCATACAGTATTGCCATGCACAGAGTCTGTAATGTATTGCAGTCTCATTTGTCTAAAAAACTCAAACTGAAGTCAGTGTGAATCTCAGTTATACAATAATGATGAAATAATGTGAAAACAGCAGGCTTGTGTCATGATCTGAGGAAATTTGAGTTTTGTTTTGGATCATGTTCATGATTGTTTTCCATTTGGTCCTTTAGTTCATTTACTTTAAGTTTAGTTTTTTGTTCTGATTATTGTGCATGCATTCTATGTGTCACTTTTATTCCTTACTTATTCTTGTATAAGTTCATCATGCATTTTAGTTTATGTTCTGTAAGAACTTCCTTTGGTTAGATAGTTTTATTGCTTCTCTGTTCAGCCCTGTCATGTTGTTTCCACTCCCTGCCACAATTAGCTTGCAATCATCTTTATTTGGTCCACCTGCACTTTGCCAATCAGTCTCCTAGCTTCACCTGTATATATACTCCTCAGTTCTGTTCATTCGTTGCGGGATAATTATACTATCACCTATGCCAAGCGTGTCCACTACTGTTTTTTTGGCTGAGCCAAGCCTGACCATGTCCTCAACTGTTGCTATGCTGAAGCCTTTGTTACTGCCTGCTTCTGCTTCATCCAGCCTCCTGTAAGTCCACTTTTGCATTAAACCTTTTATTCCACATCTGCTCTGGCCTGTCTGCATTTGGGTCCTACTCCTGAAACCACCTCGACAGCTTGTACATAACATGGGGAGTACTGAGCACTACCTTCACTGGCGGTTTGGTTTGTAGCTTTGATTGTTAACATGCTATTCATACCATAATATATACCTGGCTGCAGCATGACACATGCTTTAGGATAATCATAAGGACTGATTGTTGTTTCTCTTCTGTTAAAAGTCCTCACCTACACAAAAATCTTATGGTCTTAGTGTGATTAAAATAAATCTACTATGTAATTGCTTCTTCACAAATCCTACCAAACATAATTTATACGGCAGTGCAGAAGAAATTTTAATTGATTACTTCATAGCACAGCAGCAGATGCTTATACCTTTACATACTTTATTAGATGTCCTTGCTGTTTCAGAGCTTAAATCTCCAGGTACTTAAACAGCAGACTCTAGATACACCCAAGGAATTTTAAGCATAAAGGGACCATAAAACTGTTCTCAAAGCAGAAGAACATGCTGCCAATCATTCAAAGTGAGAATTACAGACACAATTCTCACCAAACATCTTTGAAGAAATGCAATGTTTCCATAGTGTAAATTGCATAAACATATTAAATTATTAACATCCTAAGCAGCAAACAGTGACTAACTGTGAATTTCTGTGCAGTCTGCTGTTGAATATAGATCACAAACCAATCCACAGGAGACAAATTCCTGGAGCCAGTGTACTACTGAATGCAGATAGAATATTCAAAAATAACATTCAGGATGACAGTGATGCATGGCGTATTCACTGTTCGTAAAATCTGAGCAGTTTTTAGCTATGTCTTTCCCCAGAGTATTTAATGGCTCCATTTCCTTTTTTTTGTTTTTTTTTACAATCATCAAGACTGCTAGGACAGAAATTAAAACTAAAAACAGTATTTACTAGCAGTCCCCGTGTGACATGTACGTAGCTTCGCTTTTAGACAAAGTGACACTTTCTGGGCCATGGAATAGTCACCTTTGGGGAAAAAAGTAGTCAGTGCAAAGGTGGCCAGAGTTGCACAGCATGTTTTTTAGTGATTTGACCCATTTTATGTCTCCATGTGGATAATAGCAATGCCCAAGGACAATTTGTTTGGGGTTATCAGGTTAGTAGGTTATCATTTTTCAACACAATGACTACAGCACTGTGTTAGAGAGAGTAAAACACTTAATTTCATCATGTTTTGCTTCCAAAAACCCTCTTTAAAATGTTTTTTATTAAATATTTCCGCAGGTTTATGAAGGTCTTTTACAGGGCATAAAATACATCACCAAATCCTAAGAGCCAGAAAATGTATTATAAACTATTAGATTTTGATGCCAGGCACTGTCTTTCATTAAGACAGGAAGTGAGTACCATATATGGATTATGACATGCTATCTGGGTTTGCAGTGTCTGATACCACCGACTGTTTTCTTTATTAGAAAAAGATTTTTATTAAGAACCTCAAATGGATGTTTAGTATTGAATCTCATGTCTGCCTATTTGGAACATAGATAAAGGGTATAACAAACAGTTTTGCTGAAGAAGTTAACCTATCCAGAAAACATGGGTGGTCTTCATGGAAGCTATCTAGTTAGGAGGACAAAGGTCCTGTCAAAACAGTCTTTCTGTATGAAACCTATTTTGCCCGAGGATTATCAGACAACTGGAATCGTAGGTCATTTAGGACAATCCTGAAACTGAAGTAGGCTAATACAACACAGTTTATGCCCCAGGTAGTGTAGATAGTAAGTCAACAGCCAGACCAGCAAGGAAACTGCTGCTGTTTTTATGAACAAGTTTATTAGCTAAAATAATGCTTTCTTTTAGAGCAGTTTTTCATGTGTGCAATGTCTGCATTTGTTAAATCAAGAGGTGATCTCTTATATCATTCCTCATGCATGTTCTGTCATATTGCTGGGCTTGTGGTAGGAACAAAGTACAGAGAAAAGGCCAGGAGCACGATGAATGAAGGTAAGTTGAATTTCAATAATTCCACACTTACAGAGGCAGGCAGGGAAACCAGGAGTATCCAGAACCAGAGTCAGACCAGAACTGAGAGTAACCAGGCATAACCAGGTGCTACACAGGGTATCGACGACAAGGATATCACACACAAGGCTCCAGCAGGGAACTAAGGCAACTAAGGAACTTAAATACAAACAAGAAATGCAATGAGAACCAATGAATGACAAGACCAGGTAATCAAGGAAAACACAGAACAGGTGTGGGTGAAACTACTGGGAGATAGAGAGAGTGAAACCAGTTAACATGGCAAGACACAGAACTAAAGGTAAACAGAGATCCAGACCAGGTATAAAAAACAAAAACACAAACCCAAAACCCAGTCACTGGCTAGGTATGACATGTTCAGCAATGATAATTAGCTTCACCTTCAACTCGTTCTTGTTCTCAGTATTTGAGCCAGATATAGTCAAGTGTTTGACTGAGAAAAATACCTGTCGACAGACTTGACACATGACACAATAAATTGCAAAATATATTCACCCACCCAACCAAATAATTGAATTTAGAAATTCCAACCACTTTCATTGGCACACTGATATAACATTAAATACCTAGCCATTCAGAATGCTTCTACAAACCTTTAAAAGAATGGGTGAAAGAATGGGAATCAATGGCTACAGATGTAAAACTTCACATGGTGTTCAGACTGGCTCAAGAAAAATGCATAGGGAGCTTTGTGGATAGGATTCTGTGGACAAGTGGCTTCATCCAAACCTTACATCACCAATGCAATGCAAACCGTTGGATGCAGTGGTGTAAACCACCCTGCCCTTGGACTTTAGAGTCCAAGAGACTTTAGAGTCATGTTCTCTGGAGTGATGGGTCATGACTCTGTCTTGCAACCTGACAGATGAGTCTGGGTTTGGCAGTTGCAAGAATAACAGCGCTTGTGCACTGTATTAAGCATTTTGGGTATGTTACATTGTATGGAAAATGCTTTGTAAATAAAGTCTGACAAATTCATTGAAGTATAAAACTTTAAACACAGGAAATTATTTTGTGTGGGATTTTTTTAGATGCTGGCCTTATGTCCTTGGTACCAGTGATAGAAACCCTTCATGCTTCAGCATAACATGACATTTCTAACAATATAATACATGCATCCTCAAACTGGGAACTGTCTGAGGATGCACACTTCTTGTTCCAAAATGTTTGCTCACCAGTGCACAAAGCTACATAAATGAGGATGTTTGGTATTGAAGAACTTGACATCCAAGTCAGATTTTCCTCACTGTAGCTGCAAGTTGTAAAAATTTACCTAATTCCCAGCACCAATCTATTACCCAAATGTGACTAAGCAGATAAGCAAAACTATTCATCTGAAATGGATCAACAACTCACAATAAGACATTAAAGCATCCAAAATCCAAAGTAAAGGCTTCAGAAAGCCTTGAGAAATATTGATCATGACCTCTTTGAAGGATCACAAAGTCGGGTTTCCTGAAAACAACTTCAAACCATTGCACAGTTCTGTTTAACCACTACATTAATTGTAGCTCAAGTTGTTCGCTGAGATGTTAAAAAAAGCCTTTTAGCATTACCTTATTGAATCACTGTAAATATAGTTTTACCTAGATCAAAGGCTAACTGAAACAAAGGCAATTGCCCTATAGCCACTCCTTTCCTGTTGTGTTTTCATCAAAAGGATCAGTATTGTCAAACGGTCTGCAGAGCACTGTTAAAACCGTAGCCATGAATATTAAAGCCTGCTCAAGCTATTGTAACCTTCTCTCATAAAGTTTGAGGTTGAGGTCTGTCGTCAAGGTCAGTCACTGTAAAAAGACTGTGCTGTGCAGGTGACTCCATTTTTAGCTCTGCTTTAATATTCACTTTGTGCATAATTTGTTCACCAAGCATGGTGTTTCCTGTTTTCATGAAAGGAAATTGCCATGTCCTTATTTATGGAAACCCACTAATGAAGCTTCAAATGATCTGGAGTTATAAAACACCAAATGCACACCGTAATGGTAGTAAAACATAAATGCATTAATGGCTAAAATAGAGGCCATGTTCTGAGGAGAGGAGCTGATTGAAGTGATACATTTAGAATCATCATTGTTAGGCTTTGATGTGTCCACCTTTCCATCGGTTTTTAAGCACAGCACAAGATAATATGGGTCTATTACTGTATCCACACCAGAAAAAATGAGAGAAGAGCATTTTCAAGAGGATGAAATGAAGCAAAATAGTTTATACATACCCTCTGAACGTTTTCACACTTGGTCTCATCTCAGTCTTAAGCTTCATTGAACAATGCCATAAAAAAGTGATTCCCCCTTTATAGATTTCTCCTGTTTTTGCTCCTCCTCCCCAGATGTTACTTATCTGGGGAGGATATTATAATATCAAAAATAAAAAACCTGCGTAAATACAAATGATCTTTAAGGAAAACAATAAATTCTCTAGATGACAACAGACAACTTGACTATGAAGGGACAGAAAACTGGATTTTAAATACAGCTGAGGTGGAAGCTGTGGTAGCTTTACATCCTGTGTAACAGTTTGGGATCATCATTATGTTAGTTGGCAAATGTGAGATGGGCCTATGTGTTCTCTTTGGTCAACAGAAGTTGTTGCCTTGGAACTTTGTCATGGTTGCAGTGTTACCCTAGTATCTTCCTTATTGCTGAGTCATGAACATGGTCCTTAATAATAAATGAAATCATCGTTTAAAACTGAATTTTGTAAATACCCCAGGTTATATTTGCCTGTTATTAAAATTTGTTTGATAATCTGAAATATTTAAATGTGACAAAAAAAAAAGCAAAAACAGCTAAAAAGGTACAAAGGCGAAGGTGTTTGTTAGGCCCTGTCTTTCACTAGGATTTTATGTCAAATTGGGTTTTTAAGGCTATCAAAGTAGAGGGAGCTGAGCACAACTTTTTTTTGTTTTACCGTATCAGCTTTCCTCAACTGTACAATTATGTGGCACTTTGTGTTGGTCTACCACAATCTCCCAAAGATAAATTAAAGTTGTGTGATAAAATGTGAAAAAGCTCTAAAGGTATGAATACTTTTGGAAAGCACTTTATCTTTATCAAAGCAATAAATCAGCTTCTAATGGGAATTGTCTTTGTCATCAGTCCATAAACTGTTGCAGCAGTAGTGTAAATTATTCTGATTTTGGGTGGTTGGGGTTAGAAAGCTGCACTGTCTGCATTATGGTGAAGTCATTACTTTATGATGTGCTCCCAGCAGCTGTACTGAGCTTCAGTTCCAGCCTCAGTCTCCTGTAGCAAAGCCTGCGGGCATGAAGAGCGAAACTCGGAGCAGCAAGGCCTTGTGGCAAGATTCACAGTACCTTCCACAAGTATCCTGTTATTATTAACCCAGAATAAAGCTGAACAAATCCTCTGCCGTATCAACCAATATAAAAATAGGGTTTAAATATAATTTCATAATTGTCACTGAGTTCATTAGTAAAACCAATGAAGCATAGTGGGAAAAATCTAAATCTATGTAATGTCTGATTGCAAAAGACCCTCCTCCCAAACTCCGCATTAACACTGGCACTTAGGTGATGTGAAAAAGAGATGAATTTGTTATTGACATTTCGTAACAAATGGTACAAACAAGTCATTGCACTGACTGTCAGATATTTATTAATTCTAAAGCTGAAAACGGAAACAGACTCTGAAATTAAATAATTTATTTCAGACACAGACTATGACCCGTGACTTATGAATAAGGAAAAGCAAAACTTTCCAGGAATTTTAATGGGATTCAGAGAGACAATAAATGCACAAAGGTTACAAAAGTAAGAAATTTGCATACAACGAAGAGCTGGCATGGCTTACTACAGATATCAGTCTTTTTCAGTTTTGAAGTTTAAGAATATTGGCGAATATAAACGGTTTCATCAGAGATCTGAGGATTGCTTTTGATGAAATGTTTATGCTTTTAAACCATTATAATTAGCTATATTTTCATGGGAGATATTATCTCCACCCCTAGCAACTACTCCGCTATTAAAGCCTCCAAACTGTGCATGAGAAATTAAGAATCATAGGGGCCTACCAGTAATACAGTATGATTCAGGAAGTATTTCTAATGATCTAACATGGGATATCTCAATCCATTGAAAAGTACACGTTTGGGTCCAACTAGGGACCCAGAATTAGTTATCAATCATGGGTAGCCCAAATGATTTCGGTATCAACAAAGGCCTAGTCTTATGACTTAGATCAGTACCAGGGCCAAAAGAAATCTGCATGGGACATCTTTAGTTTCAGCATGTTATAGAGGTTGTTAAGGGTTTGAAATAATTTTTAATCTAACCTCAGATGTTCAAAAACTCCTACAAAGCAGTATTCACCACCTTGTCACTGCTTATTAGGGAAAGATGGAAAAGTCAAACAGGAAAAGTTTAGAACAAATTAGGAACACTGCTCAAAAAAATAAAGGGAACACTAAACAACACAATATAACTCCAAGTAAACTTCTGTGAAATTAAACTGTCCACTTAGGAAGCAACACTGATTGACGATCAATTTCCTATGCTGTTGTGCAAATGGAATAAACAACAGGGGGAAATCTTTGGCGATTAGCAAGACACTCTATAAAGGTGTGGTTCTGCAGGTGGGGATCACAGACCACTTCTCAGTACCTATGCTTTCTGGCGGATGTTTTGGTCATTTTTGAATGTTGGTGGTGCTTTCACACTCGTGGTAGCATGAGACGGACTCTACAACCCACACAAGTGGTTCAGGTGGTGCAGCTCATCCAGGATGGCACATCAATGCGAGCTGTGGCAAGAAGGTTTGCTGTTCCTGTCAGCGTAGTGTCCAAAGCCTGGAGGCGCTACCAGCAGACAGGCCAGTACACCAGGAGACGTGAAGGAGGCCGTAGGAGAGCAACAACCCAGCAGCAGGACCGCTACCTCCGCCTTTGTGCAAGGAGGAGCAGGAGGAGCACTGCCAGAGCCCTGCAAAATGACCTCCAGCAGGCCACAAATGTGCAGGTGTCTGCACAAACGGTTAGAAACCGACTCCATGAGGATGGTATGAGGGCCCAACGTCCACAAATGGGGGTTGTGCTCACAACCCAACAGTGCAGGACGACCAGGATTGGCAAATTTGCCACTGGCACCCTGTGCTCTTCACAGATGAAAGCAGGTTCACACTGAGCCTGGAGACACCGTGGAGAGCAATCTGCTGGCTGCAACATCCTTCAGCATGACTGGTTTGGCAGTGGGTCAGTAATGGTGTAGGGTGGCATTTCTTTGTAGGGCCACATGGCCCTCCATGTGCTCGCCAGAGGTAGCCTGACTGCCATTAGGTATCGGGATGAGATCCTCAGACCCCTTGTGAGACCATAAGCTGGTGCAGTTGGGCCTGGGTTCCTCCTAATACAGGACAATGCTAGACCTCATGTGGCTGGAGTGTCAGCAGTTCCTGCAAGATGAAGACATTGAAGCTATGGACCGGCCCGCCTGTTCCCCAGACCTGAATCCGATTGAGCACATCTGGGCCATCGTGTCTCGCTCCATCCACCAACGTCACGTTGCACCACAGACAGTCCAGGAGTTGGCAAATGATTTAGTCCAGGTCTGGGAGGAGATCCCTCAGGAGACCATCCGCCGTCTCGTCAGGAGCATGCCCAGGCGTTGTAGGGAGGTCATACAGGCACGTGGAGGCCACACATAATACTGAGCCTCATTTTGACTTGTTTTAAGGACATTACATCAAAGTTGGATCAGCCTGTAGTGTGTTTTTCCACTTTAATTTTGTGTGACTCCAAATCCAGGCCTCCATTGGTTAATAAATTTGATTTCCATTGATGATTTTCGTGTGATTTTGTTGCACATTCAACTTTGTACAGAACCAAGTATTCAATGACAATATTTCATTCATTCAGATCTAGGATGTGTTATTTGAGTATTCCCTTCATTTTTTTGAGCAGTGTACTTACCTCAAAACGTAAATGAGTACAAAATATGTAAAACCCTGTAATGTAAAAGTGGGCTGCTTTTATTTTCAATATGTATTAAAGAGAAAAATAAGTACACAAGTGTGCAGAGGTTTTTTTTGTTTATTGCAGTTTCACATTTTCTATTTAAAATTATGCTCTGAAATATTTACATGCATTCCCCAAGAGCTTTTGGCTGAGGTGGAAAAAAACCCTAAACACTTGGTGTAGGAAGAGAAGGGGCATAATGTTTCGCAGAAACAATAAAAGATTTCTGCCAATTATGACACACAAACAAAGAGTTTGCAAAGAGTTTGAATACATAAAGCCACGATGAAGCCCAGAGTGAGACAACAGAGGATTAGATTTCTCAGCTAATCCCAAAAAGTATTAGCATCCATAAATAATATATTCACAGCTGGCTGTAAACCAAGTTCATGATGTTTTAAAAGTAAATGAATTAAATATGAAATGCCTTTAATAAGTTCTTTTATTTGTCATTATAGCTGGGTGTACTTCCCTCTGAGGCTTGTAGTTTTTCTGCTATATCAACAACCGTTTTCATTTGTGAATGTTTTCATAATATGGCGACATGCAGCTTTTATTTTTTACTGTAGTATAAAATAATTCAATCTGTAAAGACTCACAAAGAGAGGGATGGCAATTAGAAAAGTTTTAATGATGAGAAATTACATGGTTATTTCTGAGCTAAGATGATCATTTGTAAGGCTTAGATTTAAATATGTCTTCCCCCTGATCCGACACTGGTGGTGGATTGGCGGCCAGGAAGCGAGGAAGCCAGGACTAGATGTGAAGGAAGATGGTGGAGTTGGTGGAGGAGGGATGAGCTCAGCTGACAAGTGAAGATGAACACGGTAGAAGCTCCTTTAAAGCAAGGCGTCGGAAGGTGATTGGATGGAGAATCAGACGGACAGGATGCTGATTGGAAGGCCGGGAGACGCACAGAAGAGTCATTGGAAGGTGGAGGCGGTGAAGGTGAGTCTTTCATTCTGAATTTTTGTCAAAACTCCATTTCATCAAAAATTTTAATATTGCACAGGACTAATTAAAAAAAGATTTTCAGCACAGAAATCTTATATTATGATCATGTTATGGCCTATGCAATCATGGCAAAAAACTTGTGACTTCATTGATTGTCACTGACACCCTTTACAAGGAGGGTAAGCCAAAAAAAAGCATTCCTAAAGAAGCTGGCTGCTCAGCGAGTACATCCACATATGATAATGGAAAGTTGATTAGAAGGAAAACTGTGGTAGATAAGGTTGCAAAGGCACTTTTCATTGAGAAGCAAACCTCTTTCAAGAGTTGTGGTTTGCTTTTATTTATCTCTGGAAAACAACACAATTAAATTTTACTGAACAAAATAAATAAATTTTAAATTGGCAACCCCCGAACAACTGTGTTACCCTGTTTCCAAAAAATAACTTCAATGAGATGATTCTTGACCCATCTACCAATCTCAAGTAACCCCACTGCATCATATTAAGATAGGGCCATTGTCATGTTGCAGGGTTCTGTTATCTTTGGATTTTTTTCTTTTTACAGTTGGTCTCACATTTTCTTTAAGCACCCACTGATTCACAGTAGAATTCATCCTAGATTCTGTAATGGTGAGTGGGCCAGATCCTGCTGCTCCAGAGCATACCCACACTATGACCTTTTCACATGCTTCACAGTTGAAATGATTGTCACAATCTTTGGGTGTTTGGGTTTTGGATTCCTTTTGTGTTTGCATTCATTATTTCTTTGTTGTTCATTATGTTTTTATAGGTCGTCCTGAATTAGTTCATTCCTTTGTGCTTAGTTTATGGTTTATTCTTGTGTTGTGTTCTTTGTACATTTGGATGTATTGCTCATAGATCTAAGTATTTTCCCCTTGGTTAAATCTTTTTTTCTCTTAGTTCAGCTCTCTCTGTGTTACTTAGTCTCCCTCCCTCAGTCCCCCTGCTTTCCTTCACCCTCAGCTGCTTCACATATCCCCTTATTAACCCACCTGCACTCAATTTTAGTCTCCACTCTTTCCTTTGTATTTAAACATCTGGTTTTAATTTGTTCATCGTTGAATTCCTCCGTTACTTCGTTGGGCTGCCTATTATTTTCTCTGTGTTTCCGCATTTGTTCCAGGACCTGTTCCTCCTGTGATTCCCTTGTAAATTCTCTTTTATTTATTATTTATTAGTATTCTATTACCACAGTCAGCTTCTGCACTTGCTTTATAACCTTACAAACGTGACAATGAGGTTTGTGTCCCTGAATGCTGCATTTGGTTTATGCCAAACATGTCCTCTGTTCTGGTGTCCAAATAGTTTAGTTTAAACTCATCTGTCCAAGTAACATTATTCCAGACTGGAAAACGTCTGTACTCTGGTCTTTATGTTTTTCCATAAGATCAGTTGCTTCCTCTTTTCATACCTTTCATGAAAGTTAAACTTGTAAATATTCTTTTTGATTATACAGGCCAGAATGTTCATATCGGCAATTGTGAGAGTTAAGTGAAGGTGCGGTGATGACATTTTGGGGGTTTTGAAAACTCCCTTTAACATCTTGCAATTTGCTCTCAGATTGAACTTGGATGACCAGAACTGGGTATGTTGGTAGTTGTAGTCCTCCACCTGCAGACAATTCTCTGTATAATGGAGTGGCTTATTTTGAATAATTTTGATGTATCTTTAAATCTCTGACCACACCTGTAACCTGCTACATCATCTGAAGGCCTCAAACAGCTCTTTCAATTTCACCCTTATGTTTACTCTTACTTACTCTTACTACAGTAGAACATGAAACTAAATGTGTTAGGTTTAAACAAGGGAAATGGTCTTCATAATGCTGAGCACTAATATTCTTATCATGGTGCACTTGAGGTGATATGTCTGTTGATTTTATCAATTTTAAATTGGAATAAATGTGGGCTTGACCTAATTTATTTCTCACCAGAAAATAAATAGTTTGAGCACATTTTACAAAAAGCTTTTGAAGATCTTTCCTTTTATTTAAATTATATTCCTTGAACCTTTCACAGTTCAAATTAATATCTATATGTCTGAGAAAAACAACTTAGAAAAACAGACAGCCTGTCTGTTTCAAACGGTATTCTAATTTTTTAATGACTGTACTTCTTTAGGTTTCTTTTTATTGGTCTAATGTAATAAGGTAATTTCCAGAAAATCAACTGTAAAATCAACGGAAATAAATTCTTATAATCCTTTTTAGGTTTTTATGAAACAAGTATTCATATTGCAAGGTTTTTTATTCATTTATATTCGCAGCAATGCTAACCATTCTTCTCAAGTGTTCTCTGCCTGGTAAGCTAGCTGACTCAGCACTAACAGTTTGTCTGTAGCATCTGCATACATTACAAACTGCTACAGCTTGCTTGATAAGGCCAATTACCACAACAAAGATCTTTAAACCTCAAAAATGAAAGTAGCAGTCAGTGACATCAAGAGACAAACTGTATGATGCAAATTACTATTTTATTTGCCTCATTAGCAGAGAGGAGTACTGAAAAGTACATGCTCCGTCATGTGTCAAGTGGATCTAAATGTCAATAAATTATGCCCGCCCCGCATGAATAACATGAAAGAATTTGTATTTTTTTTCTGTTCTGAGAATCCTAAAGGTTATAAGCAAGCATTCATAGCAGCAATAGCTGTGTGTAAATGTGTGTTTATGTGTGAGTTTCGGCCAGTGTAGCACTGAAGAAGAGATGAGCCACTACTATCTGCTTGACATTTCTGTCAGCACCAGTATTTGAACTACTAGGTAGCTTTGATAAATACCATGGCTGTCATGGGTTCGATTTTAATTACACCTGACTAGGTCTTTCAGGAGTTCATGGATGAAGTTAATTGGCTCACAAGCACTCAGGATAGTTCTGGTGTTAGCTCGTACCACATATTTATTTATTTATTTATTAGCATTTTAATGGTCTCGGTCTATACAAACAGGGTATTAACAGACAAGGGAAAGAAAACAGACACATGGGACAGTAGAAATCTACTCTCTAATGCAAAATGTGGTGTTGATGGCTTAACGGTGCATGAACAGCAATTCTTTTCAAATGCCACACAGGTATTGGCTCTTGTGCTCAGAAAATTACAGTATGTGTTATTCTATTTCATCCCTACTGACCACCAGAGGGTGCTGAAAGCACTGAATGTTCCCTTCACACATGCGCAGTTCGAGTAATTATACAAACAGAGTCACATTTGTGGCACACCGGATGACCACAGTGGCTATATATGTCTACGTCATCCGAGGCTCTGTTCCTTATTTCTTCTCGTGTGCTGTTCACTTGAGCTTTTGCTTCCCCGTTGCCTGAAAACTCTGTTGCTCGCTGGCTGGAGTTGCGGTATTTTCGCCCTCCTAGGGCTGCAACAGGTTGATCTTACTGAAGGATTTCTGCAGGTAAGTTTGCTGTTTGTTGGTGATGGTAGCATTTGCGCCACCTCTCCTAGCTCATGGCTTCTTGTTACTGTGTCTGTGGTGTTATTGCAGCTTGACTGCTGTTAATTTGGCTCTATACCTAGTGAGGGCGTTAAGCTTTCTTTAGATTTGATTGATTTAACACCTGGTGACGGCAGCGGTGTTCACTCCCTCTCCCAGTGTAACTGACTGTGTGGTCTGTTCGGATTACAGTGTTAAGCCGTTTTTAGGGCCAAGTCTGACCAGTGCCTGGCCGCAAGGGTTGAGCAGTTGTTAATGGAGTTAGCAGAGATAAAGTCCTTGTTGCAAACGTGTCATTTTGATGCTTCACTTCCAACTGCTGGACTCACCCAGTTCCCCACCGATGCCTGATTTGTCTGCGGAGGAGGATGTTTTGTCTCTGGTTCCGTCAGCTTCTCAATTTAGAGATGAGGAGGGGCAGTCCTCCCAAGCCTCTGAGACTGCCTCATTTTCATTGCAGAGTGCAGTTGGAGAGCCCAGTGACAGCTCTAAGAGTTCCTGAGGGTGCTTCCCTTCCACATGCTTACGACACCGGAAGTTCTTCAGGCCGTTGCAAAGGGAGACTGGTTTACGTCAATAAATCTGATGGACGCCTACTTTCATGTACAGGTCCTTCTCAAAATATTAGAAATATTAGCATATTGTGATAAAGTTCATTATTTTCCATAATGTCATGATGAAAATGTAACATTCATATATTTTAGATTCATTGCACACTAACTGAAATATTTCAGGTCTTTTATTGTCTTAATACGGATGATTGTGGCATACAGCTCATGAAAACCCCAAATTCCTATCTCACAAAATTAGCATATCATTAAAAGGGTCTCTAAACGAGCTATGAACCTAATCATCTGAATCAACAAGTTAACTCTAAATACCTGCAAAAGATTCCTGAGGCCTTTAAAACTCCCAGCCTGGTTCATCACTCAAAACCCCAATCATGGGTAAGACTGCCGACCTGACTGCTGTTGAGAAGGCCACTATTGACACCCTCAAGCAAGAGGGTAAGACACAGAAAGAAATTTCTGAACGAATAGGCTGTTCCCAGAGTGCTGTATCAAGGCACCTCAGTGGGAAGTCTGTAGGAAGGAAAAAGTGTGGCAGAAAACGCTGCACAACAAGAAGAAGTGACCGGAACCTGAGGAAGATTGTGGAGAAGGGCCGATTCCAGACCTTGGGGGACCTGCGGAAGCAGTGGACTGAGTCTGGAGTAGAAACATCCAGAGCCACCGTGCACAGGCGTGTGCAGGAAATGGGCTACAGGTGCCGCATTCCCCAGGTCAAGCCACTTTTGAACCAGAAACAGCGGCAGAAGCGCCTGACCTGGGCTACAGAGAAGCAGCACTGGACTGTTGCTCAGTGGTCCAAAGTACTTTTTTCGGATGAAAGCAAATTCTGCATGTCATTCAGAAATCAAGGTGCCAGAGTCTGGAGGAAGACTGGGGAGAAGGAAATGCCAAAATGCCAGAAGTCCAGTGTCAAGTACCCACAGTCAGTGATGGTCTGGGGTGCCGTGTCAGCTGCTGGTGTTGGTCCACTGTGTTTTATCAAGGGCAGGGTCAATGCAGCTAGCTATCAGGAGATTTTGGAGCACTTCATGCTTCCATCTGCTGAAAAGCTTTATGGAGATGAAGATTTCATTTTTCAGCACGACCTGGCACCTGCTCACAGTGCCAAAACCACTGGTAAATGGTTTACTGACCATGGTATCACTGTGCTCAATTGGCCTGCCAACTCTCCTGACCTGAACCCCATAGAGAATCTGTGGGATATTGTGAAGAGAACGTTGAGAGACTCAAGACCCAACACTCTGGATGAGCTAAAGGCCGCTATCGAAGCATCCTGGGCCTCCATAAGACCTCAGCAGTGCCACAGGCTGATTGCCTCCATGCCACGCCGCATTGAAGCAGTCATTTCTGCAAAAGTATTCCCGACCAAGTATTGAGTGCATAACTGTACATGATTATTTGAAGGTTGACGTTTTTTGTATTAAAAACACTTTTCTTTTATTGGTCGGATGAAATATGCTAATTTTGTGAGATAGGTATTTTGGGTTTTCATGAGCTGTATGCCAAAATCATCCGTATTAAGACAATAAAAGACCTGAAATATTTCAGTTAGTGTGCAATGAATCTAAAATATATGAATGTTACATTTTCATCATGACATTATGGAAAATAATGAACTTTATCACAATATGCTAATATTTTGAGAAGGACCTGTATCTATTTTCTCAGGTTTGCTGATTGGGGTCACCATTGGCAATTCCAGGTGCTCCCTTTCGACCTCTCCCTTTCCACAAGGGTGTTTACTCGGTGCATGAAAGCATCCCTCTCTCCTCTGTAGGCCTCCGGAGTCAGGGTTCTTCCATACCTGGATGACTGGCTTCTTTGCGCCCCCTCTCGGGCAGGTGCCTCTCAAGATACAGCCTTCTTGCTCATGTGTTGCAGTTGGGCCTCAAAGTCAACTTGGCGAAGAGTTGTCCAGATGACCACTTCTCTCTGGATGCTCTTTGACTCGACTACCATGAGGCCTCGTCCATCTGTTCTCAGGGTGGCCGACATACTCCAATTGGTTAGTCGATTCAGACTGGGCAAGCGGTTTTCCTACATCACCTTCCTGTAGCTGCTAGGCAAACTGACTTCAGTCACTCATCTTTTGCCCTTGGATTTGCTCCTTCTGCGCCCTTTGCATAGGTGGCTCAACAGCTTTCGCCTGGACGCCAAGCTGCACAGGCGTTGCAGGCTCACTGTGACGTAGATGTGCCTTCGTGCTCTACCTCCATGGCGAGACTTATTTGTCCAGCGACGTCCCTATGGGGTTAGTAGTGTGTCGCAGGGAGGTGGTCACAACAGATGCCAGCCCCACGGGCTGGGGCGCTGTGTGGCAACACAGAGCGGTTAAGGGTCTCTGGTGTCAGCAGGAGCACTCCGAACACATAAATGTGCCGGAGCTGCATGCTGTACACATGGCCCTCAGGCGCTTTCTGCCCCACTTAGAAGGACAGCCTTTTTGACACTATCCAGGTAGTTTGGTCTGATTTCAAAACTGCACTGTGAAGGTTAACCAAACCAGATGAATATGCATTCCCCACCCAACATATCAAAGTCCCCTGGGCCATTATTGTGTGACAATGCTCTTGGAGAATGCACATATTCACCACTAGTGCGGAATGTCAATGTCACAACAATGACCTGATAACACTGATTCAACTCATGCTGTGCTATGCTAACACTGATGAAGGTTTACTCACTTCCACATGCTGAATAATTTGAGCGACTCCAACTGATGGCAGCAAGACCTACTTTCTCCACAGATCATTTCAAATTTATTTTGGGGTGCTCGGAGAACGTTGGACTTACATCCTGAGTAGATCCTTCAATATGGTAAAAAAAAAAAACGAAAAGCAGGTGAGTATGTCATGACAACGTAGCATAAACTGTCCAGATAAAACTGGAGACTTTTATAAAATGCACACTGAACAATGTATATTGGTAATGTATATTCACTAATATAGAATTCTAGAATTGCGCTGCTCAAGGTGGCAGCAGGTTGGAGTAGCTCTGTTAGTTTTGATTCTGATTTATTCTTTTTTGGGAACTATTCCTCTTGTGGTGGATACAGTTGATTTTTTTGGATGACTGTCCACTCCAGTGTCGGATGCTGTGCAGCTTGGAGGATTTTTCTTAATACTTTCTATTTTTGGACATTTGTTATGATGCATTGCCATGGCAACGGGGTTGTTTCTTACAACCGGGAGCAGCTGATTAATATCTCAAAAGCTCAAATAATACTTCAGCTACATGAGTTGAAAAGGAGACGCCGTGGATGCAGAGCAGGAGCTAACAGAAGAGAGAGAAGGAGGAAGTTCAAACCATCTCTTCCGTCGATTTTGATGGGCAATGTGAGATCGTTGGGAAACAAGTTGGATGAACTCCAAGCCCTATAAAGGACCCAGCCAGAGTACCGGGTATGCAGTATCATGTGTTTTACTGAGACATGGCTGCAGGATCATATCCCCGACTCCAGCGTCTCTCTGCCGGGCTTTTTAACCATACGTGCAGACAGAGACTTAAAGAGGAGCGGCAAATGTAAAGGAGGTGGACCGGCAGTACTTGTGAACAACAGATGGTGTAATCCAGGACATTTTACTGTGAAGTGTCATCTCTGCAGTCCAGATATTGAACTGTTGGCAGTAAGTTTTCGTCCATATTATTTACCCAGAGAGTTCACCAGTGTTATTTTGGCAACAGTTTACGTTCCACCTTCCGCTGTTGCTGACACTGCATGTGATGCCATCAGCTCAGTTGTTGCTAAGCTACAGACACAAAACCCCAATGCTTTTGTGGCAATTTCTGGTGATTTTAACCATGCTTCATTCTCTGCTACACTTCCAACGTTTCAACAATTTGTCAGCTGCTCTACCAGAGAAAACAAAACATTGGATTTGTTTTATGCAAATGTCAAGGACTCATACATCTCTACAGCAAGACCTCCTCTAGGCAAATCAGATCACAATCTTGTTTTACTCTGCTCGAAATATAAGCCCCTTGTTCAGAGGCAACCTGTAATAAAGAGGACTGTGAGAAAATGGTCACAGGAAGCTGAAGAAGCTCTGCAAGGTTGCTTTGAGGCTACAGACTGGGACGCACTGTGCCAGCCACATGGAGAGGACATCAATGCCTTGACTGAGTGTGTAAGCGACTATATAAAGGTCTGTGTGGATAACATCATCCCTACCAGAACCGTGAGATGCTTCCCCAATAACAAACCTTGGATCACCAGTGACCTGAAGGGCCTGCTTAACAAGAAAAAGAGCCTTCAGAGAGGGAAACAGAGAATTATTGAGGATTATACAGAAGCAACTTAAAGTCAAGATAAGAGACAGCAAGGAGGTGTACAAGAAGAAGCTAGAGAGCAAGCTCCAGCAAAACAATATCAGAGATGTGTGGACAGGGATGAAGAAGATCACAGGCTTCAAGCAGAAGGATGATCAGACCGATGGAGGTCTGGACAGAGCCAATGAACTGAACACATTCTTCAATAGGTTCAGTTCAGAAACAAGCTTCGCATCCTCCTCTCCTGCTCACAGCCAAACAGACATTCCATCTTCCTTTGACCCACAGGACCCACAGCTGTCCAGTAACACCTCACATTTTTTATCTTCCACCTCAGCCCTAGACCCTTCTGCTTCTACATGTTTGCCTTCAACTATATCAGAAGATGCTGATGCTTCCATTGTTCCCCCTTCCACCTGTGTGTCTCAAGAAGTCAGGTGAAGAGACAACTGGAGAGACTGAATAGGAATAAGGCTGCAGGTCCAGATCATGTCAGCCCTAGAGTCCTGAAGGCCTGTGCAGAGCAGCTCTGTGGGATTCTGCAGCACCTCTTCAACCTTAGCCTGGCCCAGAAGAAGGTTCCGGTGTTGTGGAAGACCTCCTGTCTTGTTCCGGTACCAAAGAAAACTCACCCATCAGTCCTCAATGACTATAGACCTGTTGCCCTGACATCTCACATCATGAAGGTCCTAGAGAGACTCCTGTTGGCCCACCTGAGTAAGCAAACAGTAAACCATCAGGACCCCCTTCAGTTTGCTTATCGCTGTGGAGTTGGAGTTGAAGATGCCATCATACACCTGCTTCAACAAACCCACTGTCATCTGGACAAAGCCAGTAGCACTGTGAGGATCATGTTCTTTGATTTCTCCAGTGCATTTAATACAATCCAACCTGATTTGCTTTGTCAGAAACTCCAGAAGACTCAGGTGGAGGCCTCAACAATCTCCTGGATCAAAGACTACCTGACAAACGGACCACAGTTTGTGAGACTGAAGGGTTGTGAGTCTAACCAGGTAGTCAGCAGCACAGGAGCACCACAGGGGACTGTACTCTCACCATTCCTTTTCACTCTGTACACCTCAGACTTCCAGTACAAGACAGACTCTTGTCATTTGCAGAAATACTCAGATGATTCTGCAGTCGTGGGTTGGATCAGAGATGGACAAGAAGCTGAGTACAGGAAGGTGGTGGACCGCTTTGTGGCATGGTGTGGAAACAATCATCTCATTTGGAATGTGACTAAAACAAAGGAGATGATTGTAGATTTTAAGAGAAACAGGAATAAATCAAAAACTATTTCTATCATGGGAGAAGAAGTGGAGGTGGTGGAGGAGTATAAATACCTCGGTGTTCACCTGGACAACAGACTAGAGTGGAGATGCAACTGTGAAGCCATCTACGAGAAGGGACAGAGCAGACTGTACTTCTTGAGGAAGCTTAGGTCCTTTGGTGTTTGCAGCAAGATGCTGCATATCTTCTATAAGTCTGTTGTGGAGAGTGTGATCTCTTCTGCCATCATCTGTTGGGGAAGCAGCATCAGAGCCAGGGACTTAAAAAAGCTCAACAAGCTGATAAAAAAGGCTGGCTCTGTTCTGGGGACTCCTCTGGAACTTCTGGAGATCATTGTGGAAAGACGGATTCTTCATAAAATGAAGAACATTATGGAGAACCCTGAGCATCCTCTTCATGAGACTGTCCTACAACAACAGTCAGAGGCTTCTTCAGATCTGCTGTAAGACGGAGCGCTACAGGAGATCCTTCCTGCCCACAGCAAACAGCATCTACAACGGCTCTTTGAGGAAACCTTCATAATATGAGCTATAACAACATTTAATTTCCCTTTGAGATTAATAAAGTACTTTTGAATTTGAATTGAATTGAACATTCATCAATATGCATGGCAAAAAGGAAGTAAACTGACAATTTATCCCCAATAGGTACATAAAAGCCATCTTCATCGTGGTTGGGCTTTCTAAAGAAAATCTTACTGACTCAACCCCACAGAAAATCATGAGTTATCCAACAGACTCTTGAATAATTAGTGAGAAATATAAAGGGATGTTCAAGCAAGTTTCAACCTGATTTATATTTCTCAGGGTAATGAAGTATAAAACCATACAGTGCTTGCATTTTTTTTTTTACTCACTGTAGCCTAACTGTACCTCTTTTCTATTACTTAAAAGATTGTAAAGGCAGCCCGCCATAAACACGATCACAGTAAACAGGGGGTAAAAGTATAATCTTTTATAATACAATGGCAAAGTCCTGAGCTTTGGATCAAAACATGCTGATCTAAGATAGAATATGTTACTAGAATTTGCATTCATAATGAAAATACTGAGTACTCTGTTCGGAGAAAACAGGTAGGGCTTTGGGTTATTACCCTTGCACTTTTCTTCTAAGAACACTTTATTTTCTTTCATATTTTACCAGTGTCCTTAAGTACAAGTTTTCATTTAAACAGAAAGAAATAGTACAGAACAATCTTGAGGCTATATGGTATTCATGACAATTCAATTTCAGTTTAGCACCCTGACAACTAGAGATAATACAGAGACTAGAGTCCCACTAGCTCTCCCCTGCATATGACAAGGCCATACTGATGATTAAGTGGCTGGTGTAATTTAATGAACACAAAGCCATTCAAGTGGAAGGACATTTTAATTGAAATCTCCTTCTGTTTAATAACTTAACATATTCTGAGTGAGACACTGTGCAAGAGATATCTGAGGTGAATGTGTGTTCAGCAATAAAAAAGGGAACTCTGTTTCATTTATCCACCCTGCTCTTTAACTCCTCGGAGGGTTGCTTACTGTTCGCTGCAACGTTTACTTCAGGTGAAATTTTTTGAGCACCACCTCTCTTCTTTATTCACCCTCCTCCATTCTTGTAACAGATGCCTATGAGAATAGAAAGCTGCAGGTGCTCACTTTCACCCACTTAACGGCAAACATTTCACAGGTGTCAAGATCCAAGAAGATCTGTCTAGTAAAAATAACTTCTCTCTCAACAGGGATATTCTCGCCAGGTTCTCGTCCCCCCACCCCACCCCCAACTGCTTTGTTTTTCCAGAAGCTCAACAACTTGCAACTTCACTGAAAAGCAGCAATGCGCTTTTAATCCTTTGTCAGGGCCTAAATAAAAACAAGCATACATCTAAAGGCGATGTCATACCAAAAACAATAATTTATTATCATTTGCTTTGCAAAGATTACCATCATCACACATTTCACCTTGCTACAAATGGGTCACATATGCATTACTCCATCAGACGTTAATCCAAAACGTACAGGTTTAAACTTCAAATTTACAATACTGAGTTTAAAAATGAGGCATTTCAATGAGCACTGTACATAATACTGTACTATAAAGACATTTGTTTAAAAAAAATGTTTTGTTTCCCCAGTTCTAAAGTGTTCTGAGTCCTGCTCAGTGGCAATCATCCAAACACTAGTTCAAAGGGCAAATATCATTAAATTTTAGAGCCAGAAAACCTAAACATTATTAAAGTTAGAAACAAAAATAGATCCCAATCATTGCTTTTTCAAACTGGACAATTAATTTTAAAATATACTTTTCCTGAAGCAAAAGAGCCTTGAAACCATGTTTCTGTAAAATGGAAAGGCACTTCCATATATGGATGATCGCGTATTGTCTGAAGTGACGGAGCAAGACCATTGTTGTAAACAGAAAACTGATTAAACGGCAACAAAAATATCTTGTTTTATATTCTGAGGTGAATGTGTGTTCAGCAATAAAAAAGGGAACTCTGTCTCATTTATCCACCCTGGCCTTGTTAAAAAGTACAATTAGTAACATGTTAAACTGATAGAAAATATGGATAGAGTGAGCACTCTTACTTTCCTCAAAGATTCTTTGTACAGAAAAAGTGGGCGAGATTTATGAAAGAGATGAAGAAGCAGACTTCTCAACCACCTTAAACAGTGTTTCCTATTTTTGGACAAATATTTTGCAATAATTGTAATGTTAGCTTTAATAAGAAGGCAGCCCAAGGCTGGGGGATAACAAAACAACACAGTAAATGCCACTGCCACAACAAATAACTAGCAATGAGTCGGCAGCCGGACCACTAAGGTGACAGTGGATGTTGTTTGTAAGAATAAAGTTTCTCAGGTAAGAAAATGTGTTGTTTTACCATGACTTTTTATAGTGTGATCCACAGTATGTACCATTAGCTTGGGTGAGTTGTTAGGACCACAGGACATGTTAGTGTGAAAAATTACCTTACAGTGTTAAAGTGATGTGATGGAGAATGTCTTTGAAATAACAAGTAAAACATGATTTGATTATGTGTCGAAAATTCATCTATTCATCGTTGCTATGTCTCTCAAATGCAGTGCATGGTTCGGTGACAAAAATGTATTCAAATGTCACAGTGGTGAGGGAAAAAAAAGGTAGTGTTGATGCTCGTGCACATCAGAGTAACAATGCTGGTCAGAACTGGAGCAGAAATCTTTATGTCTGTTAAAATTGCCAGAGTGACAGAATTTTAGCGTTTTTAAATTTACGTTTTGTTGTTAAAATGGGGCATTCACCACTGTGGTAAATTACAGGCAGACACGATCTGCCACAGAGAGCTATTGAATCTTCGGGTAGTGTGCCGGCTTGTAACGTCTCCAAGGCACTGCCGCTGTTCCTAACTTGACAAATAGCCAAATATATTCATTTCATCCTATGAATTCTAATTCCAGCTGGAATTCTATCGCTACTTTCTTTTTTCTTTGGTGACCATCGTGTAATACATAGTGTGTTCCAGACGTAACACCATCACTCTTCAGCACATTTTGGCTGCATTCTGCTTCGTTTCTTTCTTTCATACTTCTTTTCATTTTTCTCCAGTTTGGACCTAGATATTATTACAACTTTCATAGGCTATAAACACATTTGAAATACATTTGAAAATTTAAAGTTGATAAAATAATGATATATGTCCCTTAAATGTAACTGGAAACATAATTCAGGAACACCTTTACAAAGTCTTTTAAGAGTAACCAAATACTCCTAATATACATGATACATTGTGAATAAGGCAGAAAAAAACCGCTTAGCTGCACAGAGATAAACAAATAAAAATAATTTGTATTTAAAATAAGCTCAATCCACCAATCGTTGAGGTTAGACTTTTTAAGGCTATGATGAGTAAAGGAACTTTAAACCAATGTATAAAAAACCCCAGCATGTAAAAGGTACAGTCATGTTTATCTGTTATTGAATATGTATAAAAAAGATATCTTTAAAGAAGAAAAAATCTGATCACAGTTTCAGAATTTTAATGAGTTTCTAAAAGACAAACAAGAAACCACACTGAAAACTGAATCTGTTCTGAAGAATTATTTAATACCGTTTTGAAATCATTCTCTCCTGCTCTGCTCTGCTCAGGTGGTGTTTGATGTGCTTTCTGATCAAAGCTGACGCTTTTCCTGTAGGAGCTGGGATATTTTGCAAGAACCCATCTGTTTGGCAAAGCAAACAAAAAAAGATGAATCCAGAGACTAAACAATCCCTACAGATTGATATGTAATATGCATGATGAAGAGTGTTTTATCTTATAACTGCCGAATGCTTTTGTGAAGTAGAGTTTCATTCACTTCTGTGTTTTCTGATGCACTCTTTCAGTTGTGGTGTGTAAACTAGCGCTCTAATGAAATATGAATGATAATAATAATAATAATTCCTGTTATAGTGTAAAAACCTTAAAAACTGAAGAAAAAAATCAAAAGCCGAATTTTAGAATGTATTTGTGTGTTTTGAACTATTACATTCACAGTTAATACTGCAAACCCAAAAAGCAAAGCCAAAAGCTTGGAAGGGGATCAGTGCTTCATTTTTGATAGTTTCTCAGAAAGCTTTGATTTTCTCCAATAGTTTACTGACATGGTGGTCCGTAGCAACTGGCTGAGTCTACATGGTTTTTTGTAGACTTTCCCCTGGGAGTTAATGGCCTCCTGTTTAAGAGGGTACAGGTCCTACATTGCTGACAGACACCAGAATAAAACAAACAACAGCTTGGCTGCAAAATGAGGAATTACTTTGTTTTTTAACATTAGGTCCCAAATTGTCAAAGATAGTTCTTAATGTTGCAAAAGTTTTTGTTGCTTAAACTCTAACAGAGTTATTTCTTTTGGAGATTAATACACTTTGTAAGCCTAGTTTGTTTAAAAATATATGACACCTTCCACACTCATTGGCACCCCTTGTAAAGACTTGTTAAAATCTTTAAACTAAATTGATGTTTATTACAGAAACATACAGAAAGAAAATCCAACATTTGAGTGCATTCATTTAGTGGGAAAAAATATCTCATAATGAGAAACAATGGCACCTTCAACAATTCCTTTTAAATAATGGAACTGACACATTCTTTTAATGTATACCCCTCTGTTTTTTAATTAATCAGAGCTTCTTAGACAGTAATCCATTACACGTGTTTTCCCTGACTTTGCCCATGTCCATTATCCACTCCTCAACATGGCGAAGACAACAAAGCAAGTCATTCAAGAAAGGCATTTGTATGTTGATTTATATAAGTCAGAAAATAGGTTAAAAAATGATTACTAGCCGTAACTTACCCACAGCCACTGTCAGAGCAATAATTTAAAAAGTTAAAAATGTAAACTGTGACACAGCTTGAGGAAGACCCTATATTACCTTATGACCAAGCAGAGAAAAGAGAATAGCAATTAAAGTATTTTTTTAAGAGAATTACAGCAAAGGCTGTCATTTTGGGGTCCACAAACCTCAACCCAAATTTATTATAAACATTTATTATTTAGTACAGTTTTACTAGGGGTGCAGATAATTGTGGAGAGCGCTATCCATATGAAATACATTTGTTGCTACAAATATGTTAATAGCTTCTTATAGAAACAGAGGAATTCAACTGCAAAATATACTCAAATATACTAATATTTACTGTGAAAGAGCATCAGAAGGAGACCAATTGTTCAGAATCTCTTTAATTAAGTCAATATTAACTAACTTCCTCGACATTCATGATTTGAATATTTCAGAAATTATTCCCTAATCAAATTTAAAAGCACTTTAGTAATCAAACTGTTAAGATTTATGTAGCTTGGTTAAACTTTTGACTTACTGGATTGTTTTGTACTTTCCAGCTATCTGACAACAAAACAGAGGAACCTGATCAACTTCAGCTCCACAACACAGACATATAAAATCTGTTGACTCCAAAAAATGCCTTGAAATCATAAGTAAAAGAAACGTTTCCTACTAATTATTGAGAGCTTTGTCAAACAACCATCATGAAATATAGAGTCTAACATAAATATGAAAATAGAATTGAAAAGATAAACATGTTTAGTGTGAAGTATTAAAATAATTGTCATAGTTTTTTAGAAAATGTAATTTTTCCCAGGTCATGTGAAAAACAATTTTGAAAAACATCACAAAAATGTCATGACGCCACTGATAAACTCTTTAAAAATGCTTTTTGGGATACAAAGAGTGAAAAGTACTCCTCCGACTGTCCACTTAAAAATGCCACATTTAACGAGGCAATATGTTTTACCACATGGGGTAGAATGTAGGCGGTCTTTGTCCTATACAGTGGTGACTGAAAGGAAGGCGTTGTGCACCTTTGCTCCCTCAGGGGCTTTAGTGCCATGAGTCATCAGCTCCTGGATGGTCATCCAGTTGTCCAAGATCTTCTTATTGCGTTTCTTCAGCATCTTCTTGTGGCTGAGTTCTATAATACTGACTTCCTTGCGGCCCTCGCTGCTGCTTTGAGGGTTCTCCCTCAAGCTTTCCAGCCGACTACGCTGCATGAATTCTCGCCTTCTCCTCTGTTCTTTGGCCCTGACCAGGTGTTGCTTCCTTTCCTCTTTACTCCAGTACCTCCCCATCTTCATCTCACTCATTGCATCATCATCTGTGGTCATTCCCCCACTGCGCTCCTCTTTAATCTTTAAGGCCCGCTCCTTCAGGATCTTGTCTCTCACAGGCCTCTTGGTTATGTAGCGGGTGCCATCGCTCCGGATCTTGACCTTCCACTCCATCTTGGGCTCATTAATGGGCCTCTGGGGCTCTTTGCAGACACTAAGGAGGCTGAGCTGACTCTGAGCATACTCAACGGCTGAACGCTGCTGGATCAGCTGCATGTAGCTTTGGTAGTGGCGGGCGTGAGCTGGGATGTTGGCCTGCCTCTGCTGGGAACTGTGGGAAGGAGAGAAATAAGGAATCCGAGAAGTGCATTGTTTTAACTTCCTTTTACTCTCCTCATCAGCCTGAGGTGTCTGATCTGACTCTGAAGGGTTGCTGTGGTCAGGGCTGCTGCTCTTGCCCAGAACGATGGTTCTACAGGTTGGGATGGGGCTGGGGTTAGGGGAGTGACCAGGAGCAAGCCCTCCATAGAGGTTCCTCTGGTTGGTGAGACTAACCATTCTCTGCAGAGAGTGTTCTGGGGAGCGGTCCATTGCCAAAGGAGTGCTCCGAGAACTCTCTGCAGTGTTGTAGGCACTGGAGCTGTCCTTGTCAGACTTTTCCATCCTCTCATTAATTTCAGTCAGCTTGCTCTTAACAGACTCTCCCTGGTTGGGGCTTTGATTTTTGATGGAGGTTGTAGCACGTCCCATTAATGGAGACTGCTGACTCTTACGCAGCTTATGGGCCTGCATGATGTTCTGACACTCAAGTTCGATGCTGCGTAGCTCCTCATTGAGCATACGCAGCTCATGCTGCACATCTGTCTGCTCTGCCATGCTGCACTCAATTGTGCTGCGGCGGCTGTAGAACAGGTCATACTCGCCGCTGTTGCGTATCTGACACTTTAGCTCCAAAAGTTGCTGGAAACGATCTCCCTCCGTCTCGTCTTTGTCCTCATCATTGTCCTCCAGTCGTTTGCTACCACTGGCACAATGTGAGTCCTGACTGTCTCGTAGGCACCGGGACAGACGTCTCTGGATTTGGGCTAAGACGTTATGGTCCGAGTTTTCCTTTCTCTCTTTTACACTTTGCAGACTGTCCTTTGAGTAAGAAAATGTTGAACAGGAAGGTTTGTCATCTTCTGATTTCTGAAAGTAAAAATACAAAAAAATAAGAAGAAATGAGGGCATGATGCTTCCAAAATTGAAACTGAATATTTTTTAGCTATTTTCCTTTTTTTTAGATTTTCAGGCACAAACAGAAAATATAAAAATAAAAATATCTTTACTAAATGCAATCCCAGGTATTAGCTGGGATACTAATAGCATATTCTTTTGTGGATCAAATCTGGGTTTTCCTCAATCTGAGCCCTTTTTTACCCTTGACAATAAAGTTCACAGTAAAAGCAAAAGGTTGCAAATGCATTTCTGTGTCATGTGACCTACTCTGCCCAATGCAATCAGAAATCCACAGATAGCTCTCGGTGTAGGAGAGAGCTGCGATTAGAACAGCTGAAACACTTCTCATTAAAATTTAAGACATTTACAACAAATAACAAATTTCTACCATGTATGTTGTGTAGATAAATTATCGAAAGTGAGTTTACTGTCAGCCTGCTATCCAAGTCTTAAGCTGCATGTATCATTAAGGAAAATGTTTGGCAAGAAATGATGAAGCTATGCACATCTTATATTATATTATTTTATTAAAACTGATTTAACCCATGTTGCAGCAGAGTAATAAGGTAGAGAAACTCCATTCGACACAAAATATTTGTATCTGCTGCAGTCAAAAAAAAAGGAAGAAATGTCATTGGTGAGTGAGATGTAATTCTAGTAAAAGACAGTGAGTTACTTTTCCTGCAGTATAAAACTACGGACCTTAAAGGCATATACATGGCATTGATTTTATTCACTTGATCAAGTATCAGACTGGGATTCAGTATTGGCCGATGCCTATCTTGAATGACTAGGACTGGTTTTGGGGGAATAACCCTGATCGAGGCATCCCTACCAGTGTCCTTACTGACCAGCTTTATTGTATTCAATAAATCCATGACCACAGAACTTGATGCTAGATGACCAATCATTGAAGTTGCTTAAGCTTTTTCATTATAGTTGTTTTTATAGCAATGCTTGCAGAGAAAATTGAATGCAAAATCACAGCAAGTGCATGAGAAAATATTGGATGGTGAAAAAATTCTATCAGTCAAAATTTTAGTTTAGTGAAATTGTTAGGATTGTATACTATGACAGTTACTGTTTTTAAGCGATAAAAGTAAAATTTGTGTCTAAAACTTGTGGAAAGCTTATCAATGTGAGAAAAGAGTGACACTAAGAAAGAAGGCTAGCACGGAAACATGCAAAGATTTCACTTCTGGTGACAAAAATGAACATACTGCAAAGCATTTGGAGCAACAATATCTGAGAAAAAAACAAGCTGGATGAGAGTCCTGTACGCAGTCTATCCTAAAATCAAAGTCAAAGTAAGCCTGTTAAAGCTTGCATTAGCATATGTTGAGCTTGTGGGATGTTTTACAAAGCTATTAACTGAAATATGTATTTGCTGTTGTGGTAATGGTGATATTCTGTCACTGATTTCCCAAATTAGTTTAATTAGGGAAATAGCTGACAGCTACCAGAAGCTTATCTGTCCTCTGAACTGGAGCTGATTCCTAGTCTTGATCCAAACTATTCTCAGCATAGCAAATCATAGGATTCACTAACTTAACCTGATGAATACAACCATTGTCTTTTTTTTTTTTATCGTTAAAGCTTATATTGTCTATTTTTTTGTAACACATAGATCCCCACAGTTAATTTTTGCCAAAGTAAAGCTGAAATGTGGACTCCTGAAATGAGATACATTAATATGTTCTGGTGAGTTCAGCCGCCACCAGTATATCTGCTGATTGAGAAATCTGTTTAATCCATTCAATATGATTTATTCTCTTTCAGTTTTCTTCTGTCTAGCATCAGTTTATAAATGTGGGAATTTTCCTAACAAAATAATTCTATAAAGACACTACAAATCACTTATTAAACCCTGTGTCTGTTATAAAAATGTATATAACATGTAAAAACCTGCAGGATTTTTTTTTCAAAGACTCTTTTAAGAAGGGAGATAATAAATGAATATAAAACTCACACTGCTTTCTTCACTCTGCAGTAAGGGCAACCCTATTGTGCATCCTTCCAAAAGGTACATGTAGGTTTTGTGTGTGTGTGTGTGTGTGATTGTTTTACAGCTCTCATTCTTCAGGGATGGTCTTGTTTCTGCCATGTCTTTGAAGTTTCATTTGTATGGATTTTCAACGAATGCTCTCATCCCACCAAAAGAGAATTTTAGATTATGATTATTAATGTTTGGAATTTAAATGGTTCAGTAGTCCCACTTCATAAATATTCATTTTAATAACTTTTTTTGCTTTGTTTAAGGGACAAAGCCTGTTTTCACCCAGCCTTGCAAAGGAAGTCATGGCAGAGTTCATTTTCATTTTCAACTAACTTTGTATTTGTTTATACTAGAGAGCTTTTGTCATCTTCACTGGGTGCTTTTTTCCATTAAATTGAGGGAAATCCCTTGTTTATCAAACTAATATCTGAAAATATTGCAGTGTTGCACCAAGACATTTGTTGCCTCTGACCTGCTGCTTTTCCTGCTCCTCTTGTAAGGCAGCTAATTCCATCTCTTCCCTCTGCTGCTCCTCCAACATTTCCATCTTCAGCTGCTCCAGGAACTCGCTATGCTCATCATCCAGCCAGGCCTCTTCCAGCTGGGGGTTAGAGCACAAGGAAAACGCATGGGAGAGGAACAAAAAGGGGGTTGGAGGGAAAAAGAAAAAAGGGAAAAGCGTGATTTTTCACAGCCCAGAGCCTGTGACAATACAGTGCCTCAAAACAAATAGCTGGATTTTCCAAATGGGTACACAAATGGGATTTCCTGAAAAATGCCTCTGTATGGGTTTAAAATAGGAAACTGCAGCTGTGTTTGATATTTAGCTTTGTTAACAACAAAACTGCTGATCTTTAATTTGGGCCAATCCAGTTTGATGGCTGTAAAACCTTTGCTTTTGACCTTTTACCTTTGAATCATCGATCAGGCTGTTTGATGTGAACCAAATGACATCCATATCTGATGACTTCACATTTACTACTGGTAGAGCTGCTTAATTACAAAAAGCCTACTAGTGCTTTTCCTGCTCATCTGCACTGCGGCAGAGTCCTTTTACTTACCCGTCCCTGGCCTTGGGCCTGAACCCACTCCACATTAGCATGCCATTAGCTTTTATGGCTTTCCATTGGAAGTCAATTACAGTGGTGCTACATAAAAATAAAACATGATGAGGTGTCCCAGCGGTGGCCTCCAGCAGATGAAGTTGTATGCTTGGTGGGATGGGAGAGGTTGGCCACCCGGGAATGGTAAAGCTTGCTCTGAGCAGATAATGTAAATGGCAAACCCACCTAGTTGGATTTCATAAATTGTTTGCCTTTAAGTCAGCTGACACTTGAATGTAAAAGCGCAGTGATTCTAACCTGCATCTCAGGCCGAGCCACCAGTAGTATGATGTTCCTGAAGTCATCACTGGAGAGACCAGCCATTGCTTCTTCTCTGTCTTGTACATCCTGGCCGTTAATCTGCAGTTGAAATAATATGATTACCTCACTCATATTAATGTTAAACACATGCAAGAAAGAACATCCACTAATATACAAGACCTTAAAAACAATAATAAGCTGGCCAAAAAGGAGATATCTTCTTGAGGAGAAAGCAAAGACTCACTGTTTTTCCAAAATATGAACCAGGATCCAAGCTTTTATCATGAAAGAGACGAAAGTATTATACTTTTCACCAAGGTTTCAACAGTCAACATGCATCCAGCTCCACCACTGACAAGTGGCTTTCATCTTTTTTCCTTCAGAATAACGGTCCTCTCAGCGGTGGATAATGGGGTCAGAATACTGGTCCGCTTCACAAACATGTGCACATCCTGGCTAAACTCATGCTAGGCTCAAGTGGGCAATTGGCCCAGTAGTGCTTATGCATCCATTCATTTCATCCTTATTACAATTTGTTTCTTTTCCATTTGTAACAAAGATTATTTTAAACGTTAGGGTGCAATTGCATAAAATATGCTGTTTTTACAGGACGACCCAAAATCTGAAGCAACTCATGGAGTCACACTCTTCTTCAGACTCATATCCCTTTCTGGCAGACAGGTTTCCATCCAGAACACTTTGCTGCGCAATATTTACACTCTGTTTTAAAACAATCCATTGACATTTTTGTTAGGGTTGTAGTTACTTGTACATAAACAAAATGTGCAGGAAAGGTTGTTCTTCTAAAATGTAAGGCAGCTCTGCCCACACACCAACAGCTGTGCAAGGATAATGCGCATTGCAGGTCACATGACACAGGTGGAGAATGAGTAAATTAGATTTGGATTTTTTTACTATTTAGCAAGGGTTTGCAAAATCATAATCAGTAACAGTTCCCTCATCTGTAGAAAAATAGTGCAGTGAGTTTGTAGAAAGTCAGATATGTGCCCTTAATTTAGCTGGTTTTAGCTATGTAAGACATCTCAAATATACATGATTTTATTCATAGTATTAACCATCTACACATCCTATAGAAACTGTTGTTAAGTTTGTCACTGTATCAAACATGGCACACATCTGTGCTTTATCAGGTATGGTATCGGTATCGTACAATTACTGGAATCAAGGTACTCCAAGGTTTTAAAACCACGAATATTTCTACAGTCTAAAAGCCCTTTGAGTGAGATGCCAGAGAGAGCAGAGTTTCCTCTGCTGCAAAGAACATAGAGAAACAGCTCTGCCTCTAACCCACATATTGCTGTTGAGAAGAAAGCTCCTATATTACCCTCATAAACGAGAAGGACACACTCAACTGAAATATTTCTGGTCTCAAAAACTGAAATGACTCAATATAGAAGCATGCATATGTCTACATATTTTATATAATTTTAGCAGCATGAGGAATAAAATGTTTCTTTTCTGTTTAAAAAAATGATCATAGCTGATTTTTGATTTACATTTTTGTGTACATGTCCTCTTCACTCTGAATCTGTGGTATTTTAAAAAAAACTTTAGTAAGGTTTTACCATATTCAGTTGCTTATTGCCATTAGGGTCTTTTCACATTTGTTCATGGATTGAGTTTCTTTATTTTGTTCTCCCTGCATTTTTGTTTTGACTTTTATGTTAGTGATGGTCTTTAGTTCTTTTTGGCTTTTGGTTCATGTAATTAGTCATCATCCCTATTGCCCCTGCTCAGGACTATCGCTCAACTGTTCAGCATTCCTCTAAATAGACTCACCTGGTTTCAATATCCCTCACACTCCTCCTGAGTATTTTAGCTCCCTGGTTGTTATTGCTCCTTGCTGGATTCTTCTCTTACACTCATTTCAGTTTGATGATCTGTTCCCTTCGTTCAAAAAATGTAATTTTTAGATTTTTTTATTATTAAATCCTTAATTGGCATAAGCTGATTTGTTCTGCCTGCATGTGTGTTAATAACTATTACAAACCATGACATAAGGTTAACTCACTGAGAATCTCATACGAGACCATGGCTACTCTGGTACTCTGGTAGTTGCACAGAAGTTATCATGACAGACATAAGATCAGCTGATAAAGTCAGCAGCATCCATTAACTTAGCATAGTTACATGGATGTTTTTCAGTGGAGAAGCAGCAACACACTTAACAACAATGATGTGACATCTGTCTACTACAGGTAAGTGAGCTTTTACTGACAACATCACATAAGCTTACTTCAAACAATCTGAACTGTCCCTTTAAGTGGGATACAACCACAATACTAATGTAGACCATGTAGTGTGTAAAGCTCCTTAAAGCTGATCTAATAAAAGGAATCACAGGCGTTGATTTTAATGAAGTATCTGAAATTCACTGCATGTCGGCAAATTCCTGTTCTTAAATTATTTAGATCATTATCAGTCCTTGTTGTTACTTTACCCCTGCTTTAAATCTTTAAACTGCAATAGAGAACATAGTTAATCTATTTTGCTTTTGATTAATTATCTGTCGTTTGAATTATTTCAATACTTATAAAGCGAGTTTGCATCGTTGTGGAAAAGCAGTGTTCACGTTATTTCCCCTGAACACATACACAGCAAATTCATCAGTGTTAAAATGCTGGTGTTAGGCTTTTTCAGAGTGAAGTGTTGATGTATTGGTGTTAATTTTGGTAGTATCAACTCTCCACTAATGAAACATAAGAGTGTTGGTGTCAAATCACGGAGTTGACGGTATTTAACACTAATGAGTGACACTTTGAACATCCGGGTACTTGGACAGGTACCCCCCGTGAAGGAATTTGTCAGCAGCCATTTTCACACACTCACATGGTGCATGAGAAGGAGAGACTGGTGAGTAAAATTTCACAAATTAGTCATCATGCCATTGCTACTTTTATTAAAATGTGTTTACACTGACTCGTTGTTTCTAAATTTGGGGACAGATTAAAATTTATTGGCATTTATAACAAGTTTTCGTTGCCATTTTTTGCTAACTTTAAGCAGACCTGCCCGAACGTTAGCGTTTATTTCATGTCATGTTAAGACATCGTGGGTTAATGTTAAACTAAATTCCTCTCTAAAATATAGTTTTGAACAATTTAGGTTAAGTAGCCAATTAATTTTGAATGTTTTTTCTAACCCTCCTCGGTCGTGTAGTGGGTGTTAGGGTTAGGGTGAGGGGTTAGGGTTAGGGCTAGGGGTTAGGGGGTTAGGGTTAATATTTAACACTGTAAGAGTTTATTAGACAACACTGTCACAGTGTTAATAATTTTATGTCATCCTATAATGTTAATATTTAACACCGTAAGAGTTTGTTAAGCAACACTGCCTAGTGTTAATAATTTTAACTAAATAAAAAGTGTTAATTTAACACTTTGCCAGTGGTTCCCATATAAACCCTGGGAAAGTGTTCACTTTAACTCTGAGGGTGTTAAATTTGCAATTTCAGATTTGCTGTGTAGAGGTGAAAAGTTAAGTCATTTTAAGACAACAATGAATGCATCAACAGAAATGAACTGCGAGTCACCCTGAAGATGCAGCAGAGCACAAAGCCACAATAGATTTAATGTGCTGCCATAAACTGAATGTTGTGTTTACCAAGTTATGTGGGCAGTGCAGAGAGCTTAGATGTATTAATTAAAGCAGAAGAATATCTGCATGGTCATATGTGAAAATGAAAAACAGTCATTAAAGGACAATGTTGTTTTATCTGTTGAAGGCACATACATGCAATTATCAAAACAACTAAAAAGGTGCTAATTTTTGAGCTTCTGTTATGACTGAAGTGAGAAAAGTAAAACTACAATCATTACTGAATCTGTAACAATAAATCCTGAAGCAATCAGTCCCTTTCTCAACAAAACAACCTCCCAACACACTATAATCCTCACAAAGAGCTACATTTCACCATAAGGCCAGACAAATGCTGCTCTCTGCTCTCAGGACTGAAGGTGAAGTTAGAGGCTAATAGCAGTCACAGCCTCTGAGCCATTACACAGGAGGCAACGAGCTGCAACACAGGGCCCTCCTGAAGAAGAACCCTTAAAAAACCCCTGGTGGAGCTGAGTCGGTAACTAAAACAGCCAGGGGGGCATTTCTTCCCCTTTAACAGTCACAGCGGGGGCAAGTTCCCACTATAATGTTCTGCCATTAAAAATAAATGTGCTCTCTAGCTGGAAGACACTGGTTCAGTAAAACAAGACAAAAGAAAAATATTTTTGTTAAGCTAAAGGAGAACTGGTATGTAGGAGGTTGGTGAGAGTGTGAAATACTTCACCTGTAAGATACGATCCCCTTCTCGGATTCGTCCGTCTCTCGCAGCAATGCTGTTTGGACTGACCTGTACATCAAACAAAATGCTTTCACCCTTCATGTTCGGGAGAGCCAAGGAGCACACCATGAAATATTAGAATTTTTAGTTTCTAGCTAAACATTTGTTTCATTGTGCTTAGAGAAGCTGTCAGAAGTTGTCAGCTTTTGAACCTCTTTGAATCATGTTTTAAAGCATTTCAAAATTCACATTAAATCCACTGTTTACCCTTGCAGTTGTTAGCTGCAACTGTTTCACTCTTTTTTTCCAGAAGCACCTGCAAAGAGCATATCCAGTCTTTGAGCCCACTACAGTACACAGGGCACTTGCTCTTCTTAGAAATAATGCTTCCCAACAAAGGGGCAAGACACTCTTCCATTCCCCAATAATCTGGTATTTGAGGCAATTCGTTTCACTTTCTCGAGTCACACTACAACTGTGTGGAGGCTGTGGTACTAAGATACTCCGTCTTCATGATAGTTCTCTCCCACACTGAGGAACACTAATTAATCATAAAGCGAGGTTCCTAGGAAGGAATCATGGAAAGACTGGAACAGTAAATAGCTAGAGTGCCTTGCAAAGGCACAGGATTTTGTATGATGTCTTTCATTTGGATCTTTAAGGATAGAAATCTAAAAAGTATAAAAATCTAAAAATCTGAAGAGTTTGGCATGCATTTGTATCCAGCCAACTTCATCCTGATACCCCTATTAAAAGCTACTGCAATAAACTGCCTTTCGATGTCCACTAATAAGTAGAGTCCACATCTGTTTAATTTAATATTAGTATATATCCAGTTGTCCTGTCACGGCCCCTGAAGTTTGTTAGGGAACATTTGTGAACCCAGACCCAGACAAGTCAGGGATAAAGTTGAGGAGTTTTAAGCAGTTAGGTTATAAAACAATATCCCTAACTGTGAACACTGAACACTATTTAATCCGTTATGTGAAAATGGAGATTTTCTGCCACAGGTGGAAACCTACGGAGACATGGCTCCCATCCTAAACTGACAGACTAGGCAAGAAAAACGTTAATCAGAGGGGTATTTAAAAAGTTCATAGTACAGATGAGCTGAAGGCTTACACAGCTCAGGAAGGAGAATGTATTGATAAGATAATTTTCAGTTCGGTACTCCATAAACCTTTCCTTTACAGAACAGTGAAAAGAAGAAAACAATTGTTGCAAGAAAGCCACCAGAAGTCCCTTTTATAGTCTACCACAAGCCATGTGGGGGACCCAGCAAATACAGGTCCTTCTCAAAATATTAGCATATTGTGATAAAGTTCATTATTTTCCATAATGTCATGATGAAAATTTAACATTCATATATTTTAGAGTCATTGCACACTAACTGAAATATTTCAGGTCTTTTATTGTCTTAATACGGATGATTTTGGCATACAGCTCATGAAAACCCAAAATTCCTATCTCACAAAATTAGCATATCATTAAAAGGGTCTCTAAACGAGCTATGAACCTAATCATCTGAATCAACGAGTTAACTCTAAACACCTGCAAAAGATTCCTGAGGCCTTTAAAACTCCCAGCCTGGTTCATCACTCAAAACCCCAATCATGGGTAAGACTGCCGACCTGACTGCTGTCCAGAAGGCCACTATTGACACCCTCAAGCAAGAGGGTAAGACACAGAAAGAAATTTCTGAACGAATAGGCTGTTCCCAGAGTGCTGTATCAAGGCACCTCAGTGGGAAGTCTGTGGGAAGGAAAAAGTGTGGCAGAAAACGCTGCACAACGAGAAGAGGTGACCGGACCCTGAGGAAGATTGTGGAGAAGGGCCGATTCCAGACCTTGGAGGACCTGCGGACGCAGTGGACTGAGTCTGGAGTAGAAACATCCAGAGCCACCGTGCACAGGCGTGTGCAGGAAATGGGCTACAGGTGCCGCACTCCCCAGGTCAAGCCACTTTTGAACCAGAAACAGCGGCAGAAGCGCCTGACCTGGGCTACAGAGAAGCAGCACTGGACTGTTGCTCAGTGGTCCAAAGTACTTTTTTCGGATGAAAGCAAATTCTGCATGTCATTTGGAAATCAAGGTGCCAGAGTCTGGAGGAAGACTGGGGAGAAGGAAATGCCAAAATGCCAGACGTCCAGTGTCAAGTACCCACAGTCAGTGATGGTCTGGGGTGCCGTGTCAGCTGCTGGTGTTGGTCCACTGTGTTTTATCAAGGGCAGCGTCAATGCAACTAGCTATCAGGAGATTTTGGAGCACTTCATGCTTCCATCTGCTGAAAATCTTTATGGAGATGAAGATTTCATTTTTCAGCACGACCTGGCACCTGCTCACAGTGCCAAAACCACTGGTAAATGGTTTACTGACCATGGTATCACTGTGCTCAATTGGCCTGCCAACTCTCCTGACCTGAACCCCATAGAGAATCTGTGGGATATTGTGAAGAGAACGTTGAGAGACTCAAGACCCAACACTCTGGATGAGCTAAAGGCCGCTATCGAAGCATCCTGGGCCTCCATAAGACCTCAGCAGTGCCACAGGCTGATTGCCTCCATGCCACGCCGCATTGAAGCAGTCATTTCTGCAAAAGGATTCCCGACCAAGTATTGAGTGCATAACTGCACATGATTATTTGAAGGTTGACGTTTTTTGTATTAAAAACACTTTTCTTTTATTGGTCGGATGAAATATGCTAATTTTGTGAGATAGGAATTTTGGGTTTTCATGAGCTGTATGCCACAATCATCCGTATTAAGACAATAAAAGACCTGAAATCTTTCAGTTAGTGTACAATGAATCTAAAATATATGAATGTTACATTTTCCTCATTACATTATGGAAAATAATGAACTTTATCACAATATGCTAATATTTTGAGAAGGACCTGTATGTGGAAGAAGCTGCTGTGCTCAGATAAGACCAAAACTGAACATTTGGCTTTCAAAATGCAAAAAGCCAAATGCTTTGTGTGGCATAAAATTACCACTGCACATCACCCTGACTAAACCATCCCTGCAGTTAAACATGGTGGTGTTAGCATCATGCAGTGGCGATTTGTGTCTTCAGCAGAGAAGAGAAGCTGGTCAGAGTCGATGGGAAGATGGATGGAACTAAAGATGAGATGAAAACCTGTTACAGGGTCCAAAGGACTTAAGCCTTGGGCAGAGGGTCACTTTCTAGTAGAATGACACTAACATTCATTCAGAGTTTACAGTTTACGGTCATATTCAATAAAACTGAATATTATTGAAAGGTTCATTTATTTCATTAATTGTATTACAAAGAGACTGATGTTTTCATGCCTTCATTTCTGTTAATTAGGATGATATTCTGCTTACAGCTAATAAAAACACATCATTGAAGATTAGAATATTACATCAGACCAATAAAAAAACTTTTTACTATGGGACTGTGAGCTTAATGAAACATACATGATTAATACGTGCTTAAAGGTAATTTTCAAAAGGAACTTTTAATCTAACAAACGAGCCTTATCTGAATGCATATTCTAATTTACTGAATATGACTGTAGATCAAAAATACTATAAAGTGTACACTTAAGGGGCTGAATGCAAATGGTGCTACACTTCTCATAGTTTTTATCTTTTAGCAATTTGTGAAACCAATGTATCACTTTTCTTCCATTTTAGAAGTATTCATCTATCACATAAAATCTTACTAATAAACATAACATTTTCTGGCAGTTACGTAAAAAAGGTGAAAAGGTTCAAGGGTTATGAATACTTTAGTAAAGCACTGTAACTAGAGGTAACTGGACTGTAATCAAGAGTCTTTTCAGCAGTTATCTTTGGAAAAATGAAATACTGTAAAACATTGGATTCTATTATCTAGTAAACGGGCAATAGAAAACCTAGATTTTAAAAGATCTGTTTGTGTAAGAACCACCTAACATCCTGTACACATTCAGCCGGCTCATCTTCATGCAGCACTCTCTTCTTACATTTTGTTTAAACTAAATAAACACGTAGATCGCTGTCAAAAACCAAAGCGTGTTGAGATTTATATTCAGCTCAGCTCTGAAAGCCAAGATCTTACATGGTCAGAGAAACGTTCAAATGAATGCTGGAGAAAGTTGAGCAGAATTGTGAACAGTATTTGAAAAAAAGTTGTACAAAGAAAGGGAACAAGTCATTTTCTTTATGTCAGAGCTGACTTGTTCTCAGCTCCTCTGAGGTTAGCTGAATAACACACCACACCACAAAAACACCCTTGGTTTATTTATTTTGGGTTTTTTTTTCCTTTCTTTGCTTACTGGTCATTCCATCTTGGCAGCTGACAGCAGAAGCATGCAGTTAGATCATCTGTTTGGTAATGTAATTTCTGTCTGATGAGAGTTCAATTTTGAAGTACTGCAAGCACTAAAGAGACCTGCTTTGCTCACATGAATACTAAACTAAATCATAAATTGGTGGATGAATATTAAATGTCACATCTGATTCAGGCTGAGAAGCGCAACATTGCACCAGGGTCTTCTGATCTGGATAGATGATTGTTGGTTTCTACAACAGAGTTTAAAATGTAAATATGAGACTTCAAAGAAATGAGAAGTTAATAGAATATGCATAGAGCTTTTGCCCTGAGAGGTTTAACATTTTCATATTTCAAACAGCTAGCAAACATACCTTTGGTATTTGTGAAAAAAAAAACAGCAAACAGGCGAATGAGAGTTTATATGTCTCCTATGTTTTTAGATGGAGAAAACTTTGAGAATAAAAATCCCCATTTTGTATCCATTTAGTAATGTTAATATAAAGAAACTTATTTCTATATATTGGCTTGTGATGGATTGGCGACTTGTCTAAAACCTCCTGCCTGTTCACCCGTGAAGAGAGGGTTGTGAAGGGGGTCACGGGTGACACCTCTCAAACCAAGCCAAACAAGCCAAACAGTTCCATTAATTTGATTTAAATTCAGTCCAAATCCATATAATCCAGTCAATTACAATCAAGCTATACCTTATTTAGTTGCATATGGTCCAATCCAATCCAAATTATATGATGTAAAGCTAGATTCAGCTGATTATTATATTGGTAAATGTTATGAAAGGAAGCACAGCCTGCTGTGGTACATCGGGCCATTGACTTTACCGCTGTAAACAACATATTTTGTAGTAAACTGTGTTTTCTGCTTTTATTTGATATTTTAAGTCAATTTATTGTATGTATTGTATTGCTTATTGCCTGTTTTAACAATTGTGTATATCTGTCTAAAAAGGTCTATCTTTGTGTGCAAATGGGATGTGCATGTATAAAAATAAATAAAAATGAAAACTATAATCTGCTGCTGAGCTATATATATGAGCATGTAAATTTACTAAAATCCATGGACAACATTTTCAGCTGTTCTACAGTAGTTCAAACACAGCCTTTAAATGTCTGTAACCCATGTACTCACCTCACTGACATAGATGGCCACATCCTCATCTTCATCTGTCCTGTAGCACAGAGTGAGGCCTAATTTTTCTTGAGTGCTGAGACGACAAAGTTCAACTTCCTATGGAGAAAAGGGGAATGCAGCACTTTAAACCAACGAGCAACCTGCCGGGATGAGTAGTAGGACTGAAACATTGCAGAAGTCTCTGACTAATCTTGAAGTACAGTAATAACAGTGACAAACAAGTGGCTCCATACATTGTCCCCCTAAAGATTTATGAGCTTCTCATAAAATATTTTGTGATTTAAGTCTGGATACAGAACTTTTGACTGAAAGCTTTTTGAGCGTTCAATCATAAAACACTTTCGAAGCTTGGAGAGTTTCTCTGCAGAGACTTTCATGAATGTCAGGTGACCTCAGTATTCTTTTCTTCAACTTCTAAACTTTATAATATTATACCATAATTCTACTTATTTAAATGTCACACAGATATTAAGCAATATTTAAGTAGTGATTGTGTTTTTTGGGGAAATGTGGTGTTTTTTTTCATGTAGTTTTATAAATATTTTGCATATGTTATGAAACTTGATTATTTACAGATGTTCATCTTTATCTTTTTATTTTTCTCCCGAAGGTTCTCCATCATTAAGCCACTTTAGTTCCACTCTGCACTTTCACTTCTACCACAACAGGGGAAGCAGCCAAACACCAAACTGCACTAGCCAACACCCCATTTCCAAAACTCTGAAACATATCAAGGGTGTTTGAGGGAATCAAGTGTGAAATGGCCTTCCCTCCCAAGGTCTTTATTAGAGCAGAAACACAACTTCTTTCAGCTGCAGGAGCAAAGTGGTTGAGTGGAGAGGAGGATGGAGCGAAGCAGAGAGAAATGAGGTGGCAGTAAGGACTCTGGCAGGACTCACGGGTCTTGTACAAAAAGAAAGAGATCCATTTTGTCTGTGACAAGTGCAGGTTGGCTGGACACGTGTGTTAGATATGGCATGGCTTTAGGTATGTGATGGGGGAAGGGGAATGAATGTAATGAAGGAGAGGAAGAGGAAAAGGCCAACATTGTGTTGGCTTCTGCTTTTTAGTGGTTTATAACTCTTGGCTTCTCAGAAACACAGCATTTTAGGCTGGAATACTATTATATTTTCTCCTTTTACATCCTTCTAACATGTCTATGTTTTACAGGTGAATCTCTGTAAGTAAGAATAACATAAAGAAGGTAATTTGTTTCAGTAACTCAATTAAAAAAGTAAAATTCATATATTACCTACCATCCTTTTCAGTACATTGGAATACCTGTCCCAATGAGACTCCTTTGTCAGATTAAAAGTACCTTTTGAAAATAATAACCCTTAAGCAGGTATTAAACAAGTTTTTTATTAAGCCTACAATTCTGTGTTAAAAATATTTTTTTATTGGTCTGATAGAATTTTCTAATCTTAAATGTCAAGTTTTCATTAGTTGTGAGCAGAAAATGATCATAATTAACAGAACAAAACCCCAAATTCAATTTCTTAGAAAATTTTACTACTGCAAAAATATACAGAAATATGGCCCTTCTGAAAAGTATGCACAGTAAATTTACTGAAATGCAGTGCTTGGTGGGGAATGAATTACTGCATCTATGCAGTGTGACATGGTGTGGATTAGTCTGTGGGTCTGCTGATGTGTACATTGTTAGGTATTGTATCTCTAATGCTGCTCTCGTCAATGCTCAATAATTTATTTGTGGGGTTTAGGTCAGGCTAGTTTGCTGACCAATCAAGCTTTGTCATTCCATGGTCATTAAAGTTAATATTGGTGCTTTTGGCAATGAGGGAAGGTGGCAAGTCCAGCTGGAAAATCAATCATTGCCATAAAGCTTGTTAGCAGACGGTGGAAGTAAGCGCTTTAAAGTTTCCTGGGAGATGGCTTTGGACTTGTTAAAACACAGTGAACCAGCACAAGCAGATGACATTGCATCCCAAGTCATCACCAACAGTGGAATGTTCACACAGGACCTAAAGATGCTTAGTTGCATGGTTTCTCCAGTCTTTGAGAATTTGATTTCAAATGAAATGCTAAACTACTTTCACCTGAGCAGTAGTCCAGTTCTTCTTAGTCTCAGATGCATCTGAAGCTGTTCCTAGTTCCAAAGCATCTTAATATAAGGAGCACATAAGTTGTAGCCAATGTCCAAGATCCAGTATGCATGTGTGTAATCGCTCTTGCAGCACCCACAACAGCCACCGTCTATGCCTTGTAAGTCTGCACCAAAATTCTTAAATGGCCTTTCTCTTCACAATCCTCTCATGATTGCAGTTTTTCCTGTTGCTTCTGCATCTTTTTCTACCACACTTTTGCCTTTTACTCAACTTTCCACTGATATGTTTGGGTACAGCACTCTGTAAAAACCTTTTGTGACTTCCTCTCCTTGTGGAGGGTGCCAGGGGTGTCTGTTGGACAACTGTCATTCATGAGGTCTTTCTTCCCCATAATTGTGTAGGCCATAAAATGTATGTATTAAAAAACCTTCCCTTTTTTAAATTCTTAAAAACCCCACATTATTTTAAGATAAATTCAATCTTGAACTTTTATGAGTTGAAATCATGAAAATTAACTAAAATAAAAGCTGGCAATATACATGAGATTCTCTTTTTGAAGCAAATTATTGAAACAAATGAACCTTTTGATGATATTTTAAATTTTTTGAGATGCACCTGTAAATTTTTACACAAACCCTTAAATAAATCACTCAGGTGTTTTTGGAATTAGGTTCCTGCAGCTGCTCACTCCACTGCACACACTCAACCTGAAAACCAAATCCATGAATAAACACAAACCCTGAGTTTAAGTATACTCCACAGAGCATGCACAATTGGAAACAGAAAAAAAAAGCTTAAGAGGAAAGATGTCATCTGACTGTCATTTGTTATTTCATCTTTTTTGAACAGCCTCTACATATCAGGGATAGACAACAACTTTAAACCCCAGCTGATGAATGAGGACATGAATAAATACACCTACATATGATGCAGTCTGGCTGCACAAATTAAGTCTAAAAAATGAGTCATTAACTTTATCAAAGATGTTTTCAATTGGTGGAGTTGGTAGGAAAATTATTAAACCAGCTCCAGAGGCATGAAGGCAGTCGTGGATGTAATTGGAGCTATGCGCTGAGCACATCTTGCATGCTAACATGGCGTGTGAAGTTGTGGGATATCAGTGGGAGATACTGAAATCACTTACAATGTCTTGGAAATGGCTCTAAAAATAAACTCACATAAATTAGCTGTTGGTTGTGAGGTAAAGAAGAGGTGTGAGCAGGTGCTACACAATCTCTGTCTGAAAAACAAGCCCAAAGTTACTTATGACTAATTAATGACTGAGAGTAGTGCAGGAGACCTGCAGATTGCTGCCTTTCCTACATGCTTAATGAAGCACAGTCTGTGTGTTTTTAACGATGTGACCCTTTCTTCTCCATCAGATGCTTTCAAGCTTTTTTGCTTTAAGAAAATGTTGTGTGAAAATACGAAATAAACACCCACTCGCTCAGATGTTTCGGTAAAAGGTGTCTGCATCCTGAACCATCATAAACGCTTCCTCTGATCTCCATCTCTCCTCTTGCCTTTTTGATTTTTTTCCCGTCCTGTTTCCTGGTCGAGCTCTCTGCCTCTCAGATGGAAGATTGTAGTGAGGAACGGGACGAGGGCTGACAGTAAATTAATGGCTGTGATGGCATGATTAAGGGGAAGATTACTGCCCACCATCAAAGCACATCTGATGCTGTCATGATAATCGCGCCTTTGATTACTGGTAATTGAAAAAGCAGTCGCCAAATGTGTTGATGGCTACCACTGGCAGAAAGGGAGGGAAGACTGTTTCCAAGCTCAGAGTGCTTTACTTCCTCTGAACTCACCAAAACTAATCAAAGGGACGGTTACTAACATGGCTCAGTGGCAACACACTAATCAAGGAGTTTTTATGGAAATTATGTTAGGCTGTGAAATTGTAGCAATAAGGAACAGCCCACAAACTCCAACAATCCGATAGAAGAGCAAATATTTTATATACTCCTGCTGAGAGTTACAACAAGAAGATTAAATTAGAGTTATTATAACCACAAGCCTCTCAATTTGATCGCCTTTTTCCCTCTGCAATTCCACAAACCAAGACTTCAAAGTTAAATCTCATGTTTTTTTACATGAATTCTGAAATGATTGAACAGTGGATCTATGATTTGAGCTTAAATTGTATTCAAATATTTCACATTGGTCTGTATTCATAAGGTATTCAATGCAAAATAAATCAAATATCTGTAGAGTTCCAAAATGAACAGGAAGGATCCATACATCTGGGTTTCCCTCCTGGACCGGATATTCTGAAGTTCTGTGTCTGCTCTGGGTTATTTCATTCCATCCTACATAAATTTTTATACAAGGCAGAGACTAAACCCCAACCCAGAGGAAGCAGTCCACCTTCGGCTGGCCTCAGACTTGGAGGAGCTGACGTTCATCCAAGTTGCTTCACATTTGGCTATGAAGTACTCCAAAGCACACTGAAGGTCCTTACTTAAAGATACCAACAGAACTACATTACTGGCAGAAAGAAAGGACCCGGTAGATGCAGTACACATTTTTCCCGTAGAGAACTAGGGCAGAGGTCACTTTCATCCCTGCCATTTCACAGTCAAGTGTGAATCCTTACAAGAAAATGACAAATGAAGGCTCAAATGACAACATGCTTTGAGGTAATCTAAAAAATATTGTAAATGTACATGACGCTTTGTAGATAAGATTTTCACTTTGTCCTTATGCACTATCCATTGGCCTCATGACACCAAAGACTTATGGCATATTTGGGGAGGTAAGACTGCGGTCAGTATGGTAACCTTGATGGAAAGTCTCTTTAGTCAGTGCCAAAGAGTCAAGCAAATCCTTTTTTCAGTGAATAGAAATGGTTATTGTCAAGAATATATATATAATAATATAATATTAAATCCTGTCATTCACCAGTTTTTTGTGTCATTGCTTCACCCAAAGGACTGCTTGTCCACTTCTCAAGTTCTCATCTTCTTTAGGTTGGCAATCACCTACTCCACTGTGGTGAAGCATTGTGAGATATAGTATTTTCCTTTAGTTTTCCTTTAGTTCACTCTAGTAATCCAGGCCAATAGAACCACTATAGGCAGCAAAGCAGCACAGCAAATGTGCATGGTCACAGTTCTTGATCTAAAAGAAGGAACAGCATTGATTCCTGAACTGCTATCAGAACCCATGGTTCCCACCTAATATAAGACGGGTAGTTGCAAGAGCCCTGGATAAAGTTGCATTCTGGCCAACTTTAGCTGTGCACTAAAGAAATGAATTAATACACAAATCCAATCCTAACAAAAAAATAAGTCATTTATACCTTTTTTCCCAATGTTGACCTCATGTCTGACACAACATGAATTTAAGCATCGAAAGCCAGGCTTAATTTCCCCCAACTGTACAATCCACTCTGGAAGTGTTATAAAACAGCACTCCAGTTTTTTAGGGCGTAATAATCCCTTCACTCAACCAGCCGTCTTGGCTCTCATTTCATGTCCCCCCCATATTTCATTCAACTTGCCCACATTAACATTGCCTTTTACAGTGCCTTAATGCGGGGATGTTTTCTAAATGGGCTCATTACTGAGTGGAACACAGTTTGCATGATTTGTAGCCACTTGATTGACTTTTAAAAGAAAAGTATTGACTGTGTAAACAGAACAGCTATACAAATGTAGAAAAAACAGATTTTTGTATACATGATGTAGTATCTGTAGTCCAAATACAAGCACATTAAGTGGATCTTACGCAGACATATTCGTTGGTCCTGTATGTGTGCAGCTTACAGCCAAAGATAGCAACACAAATACATGAACATTTTATTTTATACACTGGTGTATAAAGAAAGCTCAGAAATATTTCAACACTATTAACTTTCATTTTCATTGGAGAAGTGATGTAGATTTAGATATTTTCTCACTTATATGATGGCAAAGTGCTCTCTCCCACAGCATAGCAACCTAGCAAAGTACATTTTTTCTTGCATCTCTCCTTCACCAGAAATTTGTTCCATTCAGAAAGAGGATTTTCAGCTTCGCCTCCATCCCCCTCCAAGCGTTTTTAGCTTTCATAAGTAGTAAGTGGGACTGCATTAGGGTGTTAGAACCCCCCCACAGATCATGCATGGAACTGTGAAGCATGTTATGCATACACATTGTAACAGGATTTTTAATAGCAATGAGCCATAAATAGACGCTTTAATATGTTATATATTTTGGATTTGACATTGGGGCCTCAGTGATCCAAATGGATGCACAGATCTGTTTAGGATGTGAACAGACAGTTCAAGCTTGGTGGTTTGAAGCATTTTGAACAAATTCAAATTAAACGCATAGAAAGAGGGAGAGCTGAACAGTCATCATACATCAGAGCAGTCAGACGCAAAGCGCGATGTCTGCTCGCACATCAGTCACTTGGAAATAAAGAATATTGTACTGCAGTGGTAAGCTAAGACAGTGTGTCGATCTCTTTCTGTCATAGATGAATCTGTGCATATGGATGTAAAGAAATAGGTTTAAGAGACCATAAGTCATGTAAACCTCAGATCAGTTCAATAAACAATTGCAAATACAGATTACAAAGTACATGTCCTTCCTTTTTTTTTAACTACCTGCAACATCTAGCTATATTCCTGGTATAGCTATATAGCTATATCAGGGATTGGTCAAACTCATGGGCAAATTTGGGAAGCTATTTTTAGGTGCTAAATGTGAGTAAATGTGTGTAATCTTAATTCAGAAACAACACATAAAGCCAGGTCTACTCCTAAAATAGCTCTACCCAGCAAACAACGCCTTAAGGACCTTTGTAGTAAGCCCACATTTTAATGAGATATTATACATACATTTAGGGGGAAAGTCCACTCATATTTATGTATACTTGTATTAATTACAGCCAGAGCCAATAGCATCACTTTCTTAAACCTCAGAGCTGTTTGTGTCATTCAGATTACATGTAAAATGTGATATATTTTGCGCAGAAGACAATAACAAAGGTTGCTGCTTGGGCTGGCAGAAAATATTACATAAGCATTAAGGAAGTCCCAATGATTTTTAAAAGTAAAAAAAGAAGCCGCAAAAAGAAACAGTAAGAGACAAGTCACAAATGATTTGAAAACTGTAAGAGAATACTGGTGTACACTGGCTGATGAAGCCAGTATCTGATTTGTAGCTAGCACTAAGGTAAAGGGCTTTTTCAAAGTTTTGAAGAAATCTACTATATTTAATACTTTATAAAAATTTAAAATACTTAGACAAGTCAAACCTTTCCCCAAGATAGAATCTTTGAATCCCAAGTCAACTGAAACATTTGATCTCTTCCTTGGGGTTTCTGCTTCTCATTCATAAAAGCACATATGTGAATTTAATTTATGAACAATCATGTAACGTTGCCACAGTTCTTTATTTAACTGCAAACTACACAAGCAGTCATCATGATGTCTTCTAATTTTGCAAACATTTCCAAATGTTGAGAGGTGTTATATCAACTCTTTAAGTCTTTACTATGTATGCTGTTAGTAAGCAATACAAATTTGATATAAATTTTAACTTTTAGTTTTATTTTCCTTACGTGATTCCTTATGTTAGGACCCCAGCCATGGGTTACAACATAAAAGGCCAGTACAAACTTTTCTGGAACTTTTAAAATAAATCGCATTAATCTACTTTCAGCACAGCCAGGAACAGAAGGAGAACGGACTTTCCGTAATGTCACTGTTTGAATAAAAACCCTGTGTTTCAACAAACAGATCTCTTTCCATGCGGATCCCCACGGGAACCTGGACAGGAGAAGCACCAAAGAGGTATGTCTCTTTGCTGACAAGCAAACATAACTCTTCAAACTGGATCCAAGAGTGTCATGTGATCACATGATCATATGCAACAAAGTTAAGTAATGACTTGCTGTTCGAGTATCCGGTATTCATTCATATAAAGGGTGTAATGAGACAAGCGTGGCTTGACTTTTCTTCTGAGGCTTCCAGAAGCAGCCGTAATCGAAGGGGATTTCACCCACGGCCTGGAAAAGAAGGGCAGGACTGCATCGCACGCCTTCCTACATGTACGTCCAGGTACCGAGAGCTACCCCGTCGAATCGCGGCCACTCAGGGAGCGGAACGTGCCTTTGTTGTACGGTTTGGCTGGGCCAGCTAAAAGCCCTTCCCCACAGCTACAGAGGTTAGCTGCAAGCTAACTCTTTGTTTCCTTCAACGCCCAGGACAACTTCTCCTCAGCACGGTTCACGCAAGAGGTAGTGTTTGGGCAGAGAAGATTAGTTTAGAGTTAAATAATCTAAATAATGTTCATTTAATGACATCTGTTTTTGTTTGTGTTGAGAAACACAGTTAATGACGTGTTCCGTGTTGTGCTTTTAAAGTTCAGACAAACTTTATTTAAAGGGTGGTTTTTAAACAAAGAAGATCAGCCATAACGCGCTGTCCACACTTATGCATTTCAACCCTTTTATTTGTGGTATTTTATAGGCATGTGCTTGATTCTGATAACAAGCTATGAGCTTCTATTGTTAGCTCCAACCGCTAACGGCTAAGAAACGACTAAGTAAATGATCTTCAGCTTTATGAGTCAGCTGAAGATCATTTACCCAGAAAGGTTGTTAGTTTACAATCTAGGGAATAATATTCCTCTAAATATTATTTTACTAAACATGATAACTAAACACCATTAAGACCCATTTATCCAAAAGGTTTGTTTTTTATTTAAAACAATGTTTCCTTAAATATTATTTTATTATTTCTTTAATCATATTTCTTTAATTATCATTTTAATAAATAAAGGCAGCTAATTAAACACCATTGAGAATTAGTTGTCCAGAAGATTGGTTTTATTCATTAAATCATTCTTTAAAATGTTATTTTATGAAAATAATGATTTATCTGATCTTGCATTGTGAATGGTTGTCTGAAGGTATACCAATTATTGCCTAAGTTAGTTCCAAGACTAACTTAACTTTATTTCCAGATTCTTCAAGATAATCCTTAGTTCTCAAACATAAACATTGCATGGTAATATTGCATCACTCTTTGATTCACTTGTTTATATTGTACATAGACTTCCTTCTTTCTTCATTTTGCTTGGTTGTTTAGTTGGGTTGTTTTAGCATAGTAAAGAGTTTGTTGATTGAAATATGTTTGACTTTGAGTTGACTTATTTTTGTTAATAAATTCTTGTAGTAAGAAATTGTGTGAATTCATTGTGTGTGTGCAGAGTTTTGCTATTCAATAATGCCAGAGCTTGGCTCATCCCTTTCAATTTTGTCCTAATACTACCGCCTTATAGGCCTGGTATTCACAGGACAACCCTTAACAGACCAAAGTCTGTATTAATATGAAATATTAAATAATATATTCATATTCATAATCACAACACTTAGGTACAGTATCATCCAAAACTGAAAACAGGACTTTTTATAACCAAATTGTCCCTTGTGTTTTCGTCAACAAGCCATGTAGCATAAATGTGGAAGAAGGTATTCTGGCCAGATGATAGCAAAAATGAACTTTCTAGCCAACATACTAGTTTGTGTGGCAGAAAACAAACTAATAATGTTTCATTTTATTCTATGGGATGTTGATATTTGTTGGAAATTACATGAAAAAAGCACATAGTTTCCAACCTACTGAAAGGAAAAATAGATCAAGACATATTAGTGGTACTTGTGTTTCTGTTGTGGAAATTCAATGCAATTATTCCATAAAAACCTGAAAACTGCTCAAATCTGCAAATTATTTTAGCATTAGTGAGTTTTTCATCATTTTTAGCCAAAGTTATAAAAAACCATTGTGGAAGGTTCAAAGTGCCACGGGAGCTCTAAGACAACAGCTTTCAGACCCCCGGTTTTGATCAAAGCACGTTAAATTGCTAGAGAGGACCAGCCAAAGTCCAGAACTACATCTAACTGTGTTTCTGTGGCCAGACTTGAAAATTAATGCTTACAAATTCTCTTCATTCAATCTGACTGAGTTTTACAAATTAATTTTTCAACTTTCACTACTTGATGCTGCAAAACGGGTGACAAGAGGCCAAGTATCCATAGTTTTTGTGTCAGACCACCAGGTGCTACAAAGATAGGCTATACTTTCCTTTTTCTGAACAAAATGATTCTGTTTATAACTAATCTACAGGGGTTGGACAGTGAACCTGAAACACCTGCCATTTTAGTGTGGGAGGTTTCATGGCTAAATTGGACCAGCCTGGTAGCCAGTCTTCATTGATTGCACATTGCACCAGTAAGAGCAGAGTGTGAAGGTTCAATTAGCAGGGTAAGAGCACAGTTTTGCTCAAAATATTGAAATGCACACAACATTATGGGTGACATACCAGAGTTCAAAAGAGGACAAATTGTTGGTGCACATCTTGCTGGCGCATCGGTGACCAAGACAGCAAGTCTTTGTGATGTATCAAGTGCCACGGTATCCAGGGTAATGTCAGCATACCACCAAGAAGGACGAACCACATCCAACAGGATTAACTGTGGACGCAAGAGGAAGCTGTCTGAAAGGGATGTTCAGGTGCTAACCCGGATTGTATCCAAAAAACATAAAACCATGGCTGCCCAAATCACGGCAGAATTAAATGTGCACCTCAACTCTCCTGTTTCCACCAGAACCGTCCGTCAGGAGCTCCACAGGGTCAATATACACGGCCGGGCTGCTATAGCCAAACCTTTGGTCACTCATGCCAATGCCAAACGTCAGTTTCAATGTTGCAAGGAGTGCAAATCTTGGGCTGTGGACAATGTGAAACATGTATTGTTCTCTGATGAGTCCACCTTTACTGTTTTCCCCACATCCAGGAGAGTTACGGTGTGGAGAAGCCCCAAAGAAGCGTACCACCCAGACTGTTGCATGCCCAGAGTGAAGCATGGGGGTGGATCAGTGATGGTTTGGGCTGCCATATCATGGCACTTCCTTGGCCCAATACTTGTGCTAGATGGGTGCATCCCTGCCAAGGACTACCGAACCATTCTTGAAGACCATGTGCATCCAATGGTTCAAACATTGTACCCTGAAGGCGGTGCCGTTTATCAGGATGACAATGCACCAATACACACAACAAGACTGGTGAAAGATTGGTTTGATGAACATGAAAGTGAAGTTGAACATCTCCCATGGCCTGCACAGTCACCAGATCTAAATATTATTGAGCCACTTTGGGGTGTTTTGGAGGAGCGAGTCAGGAAACGTTTTCCTCCACCAGTATCACGTAGTGACCTGGCCACTATCCTGCAAGAAGAATGGCTTAAAATCCCTCTGACCACAGTGCAGGACTTGTATATGTCATTCCCAAGACGAATTGACGCTGTATTGACCGCAAAAGGAGGCCCTACACCATACTAATAAATTATTGTGGTCTAAAACCAGGTGTTTCAGTTTCATTGTCCAACCCCTGTATTTCTGTCACATAATATAGAAATACAAACCACTAAAGTTAATGATTTTAATACAGAAAAGTGTAAAAAAAAGTTCAAGCAGTTTAAATACTTTTGCAAGTATGTGTTTGCAAATGTGACTTAGTACCTTTAAAAAATCCCAGAACAATCTTTAGCTGTCACATCAGATTTTAGTTCCTACCTCGTACTCAAACTCCTCTGTTCTCTCTCCATCAGCTGCGACAGGGGAGAGGTAGTCGGTACCTTCATAGTAATCTTGGTCCATTGTATGAAGAGAATGACAGCTGTCAGGACAGAAAGGGACATAAAGAAAGAGGGTGTAAGACAGACAGAGAGAGAGAGAGAGAGACAAAAAGACAGAGAAAGGTTGAGATTTGAAAACTAGTGGGATCATTTTCTTTTATTTTCTTTCAAGACATTTCTCAAACTCAAAATCTCAAAGTGACAACATTTTGTCGCTTTTGTCTCAGCTGTAAAATGAAGAATAAAAGATCAGTGAAAGGCTTTTCCTGCAGTCATAGAACATGATAAAAGTACAGCCTTGTGTTAATAACAGCATATCCACACTGTAATTTACTTCATGCTTTTGACAGACAACCCTGCTCCCCCAGACTCTACGGTGTAATTCTACTATCCCTCCTTCAGTCACTGAACAAAACTCTATTGTGGGGGTCTAACTAAATGTGTGGCAGCTTTGGCGCCACACAGGATAATCACTGTAGATAAACATGACAAAAAATAAATTGTTAAAAAATGCAAATGATGTGTCCATTTAAATATGCCGGCCTGTTTATTAAGTTAAAACCTGCAAATGTTTTTCCTGCTAAATAATGTTCCTACGTGGCAGTTGGAGAAGGTGTGAAAAATACAATTACAGTTTGACAATCTAGCCTCAACATATGATGCCAACTATTTATATCTGTCTATAAAATCTATAAAGTTTGCTGTTTATTGGATGATGCACCGGAGCTCAGAAGATGAGAAAGAAAATGTTAATTTATGGGACACATTGATTAAGTTTGGATTTAGCCTTCGGCTGTTGCATTTAGTTGCCTATTTTTTTAATTGGCCTTTAATCACCCTGTAAACCTTACCTGAGTCCAAATTGAACCAGCTCCAGTTACGGCTGAATGCTCCTCTGGGGAATTCTGGTTTTATGATATGTGCATAAATCCATGTTTTTTGATTGGGTCATGTCTACTAGTTTATTGGTAGTATACAGCACTGACCATGTTGCTGAATTTTATTGATCTTTTACACAGATGGAGAATCCATCTGGGCTTTTATCTCTGGATATTTAACAAAGTTCCAAATTTCAAATTATGACACACACCCATGTTTTAAGAAGTTTATTGTGCTTGGAATTAATTATCCTCTAAGCTTGATGAAGATTACATTGTAATTTCCCAGTCTTCCTCTGCTATTGTATTGTAACGCTCCCTGGAGAGGAAACCTAGATATTCCTTTATGCTTAAAGTTTCTTTTTCACAGCGTTCTGCTCCTGTGAGGTAAACCAAAAATAAACTCAAATTACAAGGACAGAATAATGAACCAGTTCCTTGTTGTTTGTGAGGAAAATCCTACAGTTCATACTTAAAATCCATTTTCCTTTGCTAAGCTTTTATTTCACAAGTACCAAAAGAAAGACAAACGACTTTGAGTAAATGAAAAACTTACTTTCTATTTGATATTTGATCAGAACTGATGCTTTCAATGTCTAAACTCCTCAACGTTTTTCACATTTTACAACCACAAACTTGTGGATAAATTAATGCATAATAGCATAGAATTGAGAATTAAAAGGTAAAACATTGATGACTTTTAAAATCAGATTTGTCTTCTTAAAAATCATGTAATCAATAATGTAAAAATGGATGATCACATCTACTGATCTCTTCAGTAGAGTAAGTGGTGATGAAAGTACCAAATGCACTTTGAAGTAATTAATAAAATATTATTCCTCTATACCTAAATTATGAATTTAATATCTGAACATATAAATATTGTTCTAAATAAAGATTTTGTACTATAAACAATCCTTAACCACATTTAAGAAGAGAGAGTGTTGCCTAAGATGTATACTTGATGAATGAAGATAACAGCGATGACATTAACTATAATTTTGATACAAAAAAGGACATGTTTCTCTTCTACGAGGCAGTTATGGAGAGCTTATTATGGTTCAGCATACAGGCTTGGTATGTCTGTGCCACTAAAAAATAAGCACTCCTATGTAATTAAAACAGCCACAAAAATGATCTGAGAGTAAGATTATCAGACCACTATTTGAAGAATTAGTGCTGAAAACTGCACCAAAAATCCTGGTTGACCCAACCCATGTTCTCCATTATGATGATGATCTGCATCCTTCAGGCAAGAGATTCATGCTGGCAAAATCTTGTTATGATTCTGGCACGTCTGCTCTACCCTGTCTCCCTGGATGCAATCAGCAGATTAGATCCACCTGGTGGCTGCGGCTGTGCAGTGCAATCTGTGGAATGCCAAGCACCTGTGTCTTCCCTGATATATACTGACTCTGACAAGCAGACGGTGCCAGATTTTTGAAAGCCATCCTGTGAGTAGATATCCAGCGTTCCTTCCTGTTTGATCATTGTTCTTGACCTTGCCTTGCCTTTTGGATTTATGCCTCTGCCTGCTCCCTGTCGGACTGTTTGGATTTTGGTTTTTGCGACCCTGTTTCCTGCATCTGGTTTATGCCTCTGCCTGCCCCTTGCCTGACGCCTCTTGTTCCGATCGTTGACCCTGTTTCTGTCCTTGGATTATTGAGCCAGCCTAGCCCTCGGATTATTCAGCCTGGAGTCACTTCTTACCTGTGGTGTGGAGATCACCGCCTGCCACCCACTGAGGTTTCCCCTCTGAGTTTCAAGTTCCACTCAAGACAAAAGCAGTGATTCCTGGAAGCTGTGAGGAGTGTTACCTGTGTGACGTTTTCCTGTGGCTGAATAAACCTTTTAAACTTTCAGTACTGTGTCTGGCTGAATCTTGGGTCCGCCTTTTTCTGATTCATAGCAAATCTTATATAAGTCATTTGTCCCCTTGTCATCAAAAATGCAGAACAAGGGTGGGGCAGGTATTTAAACCTCTCTTCTCAGTGTTATAACTGGCTCTAACAACACAGTAGGATTTAGACAGGTTTAGTATGCAGGTGGCCATCTATTTTTAATCTTTTAAATTGTTGTTTACAATTCATGTATTTTTCTAATGTTGACTTTCATGTTTTAAGTTTAATTTCAAACTGTCTTTTATTGTTGATATTTGATTGTTGAATTGCACCTGTATCTGTATCTATGTTTAGTGCAGCTTCACTTGGTCAAAACCAGGGACAATAAAAGTGAATTGAATTGATCTAGCCCGACGCATATAGAGTGACAATAGTCCAGATAAGAGGTGATAAAAGCATGAAAATCCTTCTCGAGATCCTTAAAAGCTTGACTTAATGATAGTACTTATCTGTTTGTCCAACTTAAGAGAGCTATCCAAACACCCAAATTCCTCGCTACAGAGTGAATGCAAGCAGTTAAAGGACTGAGAACGTCAGATGCACTGGGGGTGGGAGAATTAGATTTTCCAAACCAGATGACTTCAGACTTCTTTTTATTAAAGTTTAGGAAATGTTACTACATCCAGGTTTTAATTTCAGCCAGAAAGTTTAATATAGGTGCCAGTCCATTACTGCTACTTAGTTTAAGTGGCATACAGGTCCTTCTCAAAATATTAGCATATTGTGATAAAGTTCATTATTTTCCATAATGTCATGATGAAAATTTAACATTCATATATTTTAGATTCATTGCACACTAACTGAAATATTTCAGGTCTTTTATTGTCTTAATATGGATGATTTTGGCATACAGCTCATGAAAACCCAAAATTCCTATCTCACAAAATTAGCATATCATTAAAAGGGTCTCTAAACGAGCTATGAACCTAATCATCTGAATCCATGAGTTAACTCTAAACACCTGCAAAAAATTCCTGAGGCCTTTAAAACTCCCAGCCTGGTTCATCACTCAAAACCCCAATCATGGGTAAGACTGCCGACCTGACTGCTGTCCAGAAGGCCACTATTGACACCCTCAAGCAAGAGGGTAAGACACAGAAAGACATTTCTGAACGAATAGGCTGTTCCCAGAGTGCTGTATCAAGACACCTCAGTGGGAAGTCTGTGGGAAGGAAAGAGTGTGGCAGAAAACGCTGCACAACGAGAAGAGGTGACCGGACCCTGAGGAAGATTGTGGAGAAGGGCCGATTCCAGACCTTGGGGGACCTGCGGAAGCAGTGGACTGAGTCTGGAGTAGAAACATCCAGAGCCACCGTGCACAGGCGTGTGCAGGAAATGGGCTACAGGTGCCGCATTCCCCAGACTTGGGCTACAGAGAAGCAGCACTGGACTGTTGCTCAGTGGTCCAAAGTACTTTTTTCGGATGAAAGCAAATTCTGCATGTCATTCGGAAATCAAGGTGCCAGAGTCTGGAGGAAGACTGGGGAGAAGGAAATGCCAAAATGCCAGAAGTCCAGTGTCAAGTACCCACAGTCAGTGATGGTCTGGGGTGCCGTGTCAGCTGCTGGTGTTGGTCCACTGTGTTTTATCAAGGGCAGGGTCAATGCAGCTAGCTATCAGGAGATTTTGGAGCACTTCATGCTTCCATCTGCTGAAAAGCTTTATGGAGATGAAGATTTCATTTTTCAGCACGACCTGGCACCTGCTCACAGTGCCAAAACCACTGGTAAATGGTTTACTGACCATGGTATCACTGTGCTCAATTGGCCTGCCAACTCTCCTGACCTGAACCCCATAGAGAATCTGTAGGATATTGTGAAGAGAACGTTGAGAGACTCAAGACCCAACACTCTGGATGAGCTAAAGGCCGCTATCGAAGCATCCTGGGCCTCCATAAGACCTCAGCAGTGCCACAGGCTGATTGCCTCCATGCCACGCCGCATTGAAGCAGTCATTTCTGCAAAAGGATTCCCGACCAAGTATTGAGTGCATAACTGCACATGATTATTTGAAGGTTGACGTTTTTTGTATTAAAAACACTTTTATTTTATTGGTTGGATGAAATATGCTAATTTTGTGAGATAGGAATTTTGGGTTTTCATGAGCTGTATGCCAAAATCATCCGTATTAAGACAATAAAAGACCTGAAATATTTCAGTTAGTGTGCAATGACTCTAAAATATATGAATGTTAAATTTTCATTATGACATAATGGAAAATAATGAACTTTATCACAATATGCTAATATTTTGAGAAGGACCTGTATAACCTAATCCTGCTTTAAACTTCTCCACTACTGGATCCCTGACCTGCGTGCCGGTTTCCTTGGTCTTCGTGATGATGTACTCATGCGCTACTGTTCTCTAACAAACTTCTGAGGTCTGAGTGTATTGATACAGACATTACATTACCCACAGGTGAACTTAATTTACCAATTAGATCGTGTCTAAAGACAACTAATATCTCTGGATTTTTCTTCGGGGTATTAGAGTAAATCGGGATGAGTAAAGATTCATGCCCTACCTTTTGTATTTTTTATTAGTAAAAAATGTGGAAAAACTACATATTCTTTTCCTTCCATTTTACAGTTATGACCTACTTTTGACATATAACATCAAAGTCAATTTTCCATTCATTGAAATATGTACTTCTAAGGTGATAAGATCTGAAAAAAAAAATTCAAGAGCTATTAATTCTTTTGCAAGGGACTGTTAAATAAAACAAGGTCTGTATTGTACATACCTGTCAGACAGCAGGAAAGGACAGACGTCAGGCACAGGAGGGGTCGAAGGCTGGAGCTTTGCCAGTGCCATGATGTGTTCAAAGGTGATGTCGGTCTGAGTGCACACGTCCACCACATGGATTTCCTGAGGGGGGCCGTGGGGGTGGCCGCTGTGGGTACGCCTGATGACCTGCACCACGACGGGGTCCTTGGCAGCTCGGAAGGCCTCCACACTCTCCTCATGGCTGGATTTGGACAACTCCTTCCCGTTGACCTGAAAATGGCGGATAAAAGATCACACACATCTTAACTACAGTATTCAAACAGTTTTATTTTGACTGAATTGCCACAGAAATGGTTGGATTCAACTTTTGTCATGTGTGATTGAAACATTGCTTCAACAGTTTTCTTGACTACAACTTTACATTTGCGGTGTGCGTAGATGCATTCAGATAGAATAATCAGTCTCCCTTTTTTAATCCCTTTAAAGTCTTCTCAACAGACAATCAAAGAGAAATCTGCACCAATTCAAGACACATACAAAACAGAGTTTGATGCAACATTATCAGAAGATTAGATCAAAGCCCAAATGGCTTCTGTTCACTCATTCCATCTTCACCCTCATCTCCACAAAATGAACAGGATTTTCAGTCAGAATGAAAACCATTTGTGCTGCAGCTGGCTCACATAAAGAAAATCATAGCTTCATTTAGCCCAGAAATTTCTCTGAAGGCGAAACCTTAAATCTGGAATACCTCGGGAGAGTTTGCTTTAGAAGAATTGCTGAAAGCAGAGATTATAATTTAGATAACCAAAAAAAAGTAAGTCAAAGGCAGCATAATTATAAATGGTGGTTGATTTAAATGTGCCTTCAGAGCAAAGCATTTTCCTCACAAAGCAAGGTGAAGAACGGTAAAAAAAAAAAAAAAAAAAACAGCTAAAGAAACTATTTACATTCACATGCGTTACATGAAGAAAGAGGGCACAGCTGCAAAAAGTCATAATCAGCACTGCTTTGGGGCAAGGATTGAAAATCTCTTTAAAATGCATCATTTTAGCAGAAACAAAAATACATCATCTCACTAGAACAAACTGACCTAAATTCACAGTCGAGAGCTACTGACACAGAAACCAGCAGGGGAGCTTTGTGTATTTTAGACTTAAGAAATTCCACAACTAATCATTTGTTCATGCCCATCACAAAAACACATCTGAGGGATTTAAACCCAGTGAGAAATGGCTCAGCAAGGTATAAAGTATGTTTTAAAACATCCTGGCATAAATGATCCCTAGATTCCAGCTCAACAGGAACTGTTTCAGATGTTTTCTGATTAATCCCAAAAACCGGCCAACTCCACATATTAGATTAGATCATTTCTGACCATGACCAGTTTAGGATTAGGTTTTTAAAAACGCTACTATCATGGATTTATTAACATTTCTTCATGTTTATTGATTTTTTCTTTTAAGATTTTTTTGGTGCTACTGGCCTTTATTGTACAGTAATCAGACAGGAAAGAGGGTGTAGAGAAAAGGGGAAGACATGAAGCAAATGGCCCTGTCTCGGACCCTAAACCAGGACATCTGCATTGAGGACTACAGCCTCCACAGATGGTGCGTGTGCTCCTCTAACTGAGCCACCAGCGCCCTGCTTCAAGTTTATTAATGGTATTAAATTATTATGTTTTGACTGACCAACATTTCCAACTTAACATGCAGTCTACTAATTTTCCTTGGGAGCTGAAAAAAAATGCTAACATTTTATGAGAATAAGGTTTGATGTAGAGATGTATGGTGGAATAGTTATTAGCACTGTTGCCTTTCAGCATTAAGATCTATTACCAATGACAATAAACATTTTATTACCCATTTGCTTTTTATATATCTATCAAAGGCCAGTCAGTCAGTCATTTTCTACCGCTTCTTCCATAGTGGGTCATGGCGAAGCTGGTGCCTATCTTCAGCAGTCTTTAGGCGGGAGGCGGGGTACACCCTGGACAGGTCGCCAGTCCATTGCAGGGAAACACAGTCATTCATGCCTAAGGGCAATGTAGAGAGACCAATTAACCTAACAGTCATGTTTTTGGACTGTGGGAGGAAGCCGGAGAACATGCAAACTGCATGCAGAACGACCCCTGGCCGGAACTCGAACCTGGGACCTTCTTGCACGCAAGGCAACCGTGCAGCCCCTTATCAAAGGTAAAAAATTATTAAGATCTGATCTGTTTAAGGTCTATCCATCCTATTTTGCAGAGAAGTGTATCTGGACTTTTTAGACCATCACATGGACACCTCGCAGTGGGAACCTTTAAGCTCTAAGTGTGTTCTCACAGCTGAAACTGATTGGAAGAGAATAGCAAAACAGACCTAGGCCAGAAAAAAAATGACACAATGGGCTAAATAAACTTTAAGATACAAGAAAAAAATATTTTTAAAACTAAGTTTGATTAGTAAATATGTGTAGTACAGTTGTGGAAATGCAGACTAAGAAGTTTCACTTTTGAAGTTCATAAAATCATCAGAAAACCCTTTTTTCAGTTTGTAAGCCCAGAAAATTTTGTTTGTTTAATTAGACAGACAGACAGACAGACAGACAGACAGACAGACAGACAGACGTCCGGCCAGAGCTATGAGTTCGTTTTAAAAAAAGAGAAAAGAACTAACGATGTCTTTAAATGATAACATACCAGACAAGATACAGTTTGGTTTAACATGTTTCTTGTGGTTTATACTTCATAAAGCTGGATCTCCAGTGACTCACTGGTCTCAAAGCCTGACTGTCGTAGTGTTGAGCTGGTAACTGTGATCCTTGAACAATTATGAATTCACAGAAATCAGCGAAATTGTTGGACTACATTTCCAACCAGAAGCAGAAGCACATGCAGAACTGTTTATGAGCCGTTAACAGGAGCCTGCAATGTAAATTTTTTATTCCTTAATGGTGGAGCTGGAATTCATATGTGGGATTGGAGACACAACAGTGATTCAGCCAGCATGCAGTTTGGTAAAACAGGATGGGACACAGGAGTCAAGCTGGCTAGTTGGAAATACTCAAGAGGTGTCTACTGGGGGAGACTGACTCAGTGGGAAGAGTTGTTATCTTGCAATCTAAAAGCTGTGGGTACGATTCCACCTTCCTCCTGTCACATGTCATTGTACCCATGGACAAGGCATTTAATCACAAGTTCCCTATCGATCTGTGTATTGGCGTATGAATGTATGCGTGTTTGTGAGTGTGACTGGGGGAAGTGGCTGTAGTGTACAGCGCTTTGAGTGTTGATATGTACATTGTGCACATCTTTTCCTGTTTTTCTTTCAATACTCCACTCGTATCCCCTGAGACTAAGTGAGGCTCTACTAGGGACATTTTATTTTCTGAGCTGTAACAGTGCTCATGTAAACCTCCTTTAGCTCTAGTTATGTCTGACCTGCTCCATCGCATCCCGAGGTGACCTTTGTTTGCCGTGAAGTTGCATTAATCACCTGGGTGGGAGATAAACTGGGTCAACAGCACTCCAGTGGAACTGCAGAGCTTTTTGGAGAAAAAAAATAAAACAAAAGGTGTAGTTGCATAGCCTTCCTTAGCCCCTCCTTTTCTCATTTGCTTTCATTCTGCTTTATTTTCTGGCGAATCAGCAGGTTTTAAAACTGCAACATTTATTTTAGACTTCAGTAGTGCATTAAAGTTACATGGAACATTATAATAATTAGCTTTGACTGTCCTTTTTTCCTTCTTTCTTTCTTTGTGTTTGTGTCTCCTGCTCCACAGCGTAATCCTACAACAGCTAGCCTGGTGGAAACAAAGGAGTCGGAGCAGACAAATGAGGTAGCCTATGGCGTTTGACAGATTCCAAGAAAAATGATCACATTTCCCAGCTCTCCCTCTGGTACTGACTGTCCGGTCTAGTCTCCTCCTCCTCCAAGCCACACTGCTCCAGAATCGTACTTGACAGCCACAATAAAACCAGCAAATATGTAAAGGAGAAGAGGAGAAGGAAGAGGATTGTTTTGTTTCTTTATGTACTCATTTCATCGAAGCCAGATGGAACAAGTAATCCCAAATAAAAATAGGAATATTAAGTAGTCTTAAGTCCTGCATGATGGACTTTGCCATCTTTGCTTTGCCCCCTTGAATGCAATAAACCTAGGGAAGCTGTCAGGATATGTAAAAATGTCTCACAGATGGGAAGGATGATGGCTTCAAATTTAAAGTCAGGTTCATAGGGGAGATCTGATTTTAGCTCTGCAAAACACATCATCAAGTCAGGTTTTTGTTTTTGCTAAATTCTTTCTTTCTACTTGCTGTTTTCCCCATTATTAATACGCCATCTGTCAAAAGAATAGTTTATAAATTTTGAAGTGAGATTATAAGCTCTTTTATGTCTTACTTGCTGTCTAACTCTCCTAACGGCCAATCACAGAGGGATATAGACCGAACGGGGAGATTTGTCGTATTACACTACTCCCCAAAAACGGTTTTAGCAAACACCTTTACTATAACATAATATTCATATACAAAAGAGAAAATTACAACCAATGTATTAAAACAGTAAATAAATTAGTCAATAATTAAATAACTCCTAATAATAGATTGCTAAAAACACAGGCACTGTTTAAATAATTGTTTTATTGGAACGAAACTTTTCCAGTGAGATTAGCTCAGATATTTTGAGTTAAGTTTGCAGAGTACTCCAGATGGGCAGCAAAACTGAATCCTGGTCTCCCCAAGAACCTTTCAAATCAGGGCCATCCTGTGAGCACCGCTTTGAGTTCTCAAACAAAACTGCTCAGCCTTAGCATACAAATCACAACGAAGACTGAGGCAAGTACAACATGAAATAAGCATTAAAGCACACTGATACACTGTATTCGAAAACTGCAGACATTTGGTTGAGGCACTCATATAAAGAACACCATAATCAAGTCAAACAGCAGTTGACACAAGGGGTTTATGGGCCCTGTGGTAGAAGCAGGATTTGTTAAAGTAGCAGAAGCCAAGCTTTACCCTCAGTCTGTGGACCAAATTAGCAAGGTGTGCTTTAAAAGATACAACTTGATTTAGAATAAGACCCAAGTATCTATAACTGAAGACAGACTATTGGTTTTCCTTAGGCAAACGTAGTTATTCAAACACTTAAGAAAATACTTTGAATTTTGGGCTGCATGGTGGCGCAGTTGGTTGCACTGTTGCCTTGCAGCAAGAATGTCCTGGGTTTGATTCCCAGCCTGGGGTCTTTCTGCATAGAGTTTGCATGTTCTCCCCGTGCATGTGTGGGTTCTCACCGGGTACACTGGCTTCCTCCCACAGTCCAAAGACATGCCTGTTAGGTTAATTGGTAACTCTAAATTGCCCTTAGGTGTATGAATGAGTGTGTGCGTGGTTGTTTGTGTGTTGCCCTGCGACGGACTGGCGACCTGTCCAGGGTGTACCCTGCATCTCGCCCTTTGACTGCTGGAGATAGGCACCAGCTCCCCCGCGACCCACTATGGAATAAGCGGTAGAAAATGACTGACTGACTATGAATTTTGGTATGCAAACTCCTCGCAGCCTGCATTGAGTTTGCATGTTCTCCCCGTGCATGCGTGGGTACTCCAGCTTCCTCCCACCGTCCAAAAACATGAATATTAGGCTAATTGATTTCTCTAAATTGCCCTTAGGCGTGAATGGGTGTGTGCGTGGTTGTTTGTCCTCTGTGTGTCTGTGTTGCCCTGCGATGGACTGGCGACCTATCCAGGGTGTACCCTGCCTCCCGTCCATAGACTGTTGGAGATAGGCACCAGCTTCACCGCAACCCACTATGGAAGAAGCGGTAGAAAATGACAGACTGACTGATGACTGACCAAGAATTTTGTTTTGTCTGCCTTTAAGTACCTGCAGACGTGAGTAAACTGTATTAAAAGCAGTTTGTAAAAACTCTAAAGCCTGAGTAAAAGAGGAAGCACAGCATTGAAGTAGCTCATCAACACAAAAATAGTACATTGCATTTGGCAGACCCTCATTTCAAATATGCTTAATTATCCCTCTGAAATGGCAGAAAGGTTCCAAAAACACAAAATACCATTGTGAAAACAAATATGGAAAGACATTTTGGATTCATGAAAACATTCTGGCTAACAAAATCATTTGCAACAAATTATTTAGCAGCTGCAGCCTTCAGAAGATCCAAAAGCAGCCTCATAGCTGCTTCATGTCCCTAACTGCTCCATCTGCACTGAGTCAATATGAATTATCTTATCGCTCTGGAACCCAACAATGGCATTTACTCAAGAGAGATCACTTGTTCAACGATTGGGAAGGCAGTTGATCAGGTAAATGTGAAGTTGGAAGGAAATAGAATGCTGGGATGGGAATGCTGGATCAAGACACATCTGCTGGCTGTTTGCACGGGGATATGCAGCAGCTGTTGCCAGGAGAGAAATGTGTTTTCATTCGAAGCCCCCGAGACGAGCACCAGCGTCCCAACAACAAATGCAGTAAACCAGCTTAGCAGAGAGTCACAGAAGATTCAATGCACTTTTTTTCTGTTTCCTCAATTGAATTTCTCAGTTTTCTCAATTTTCTTTGCCAAAAAACAAAAAAACAAAAAAAATTGGGTCATTGTGACAGATGAGAAGTGAGTGTTGACTCTGGTAAATGTCTAACAAAAGTTAAGGATGTTCTGAGCTGTTGCTAAACTACAGACCTAACTTTGGCAAAAATCACTTTCTTTTCCAATCAACGTGCTCATTCTCTGAGGCTGCTGTTGCCTACAGCCAAACACGGTTCTGGCGATGCTCTCTCCTCAGTTCCATCTTATCATTTATCCTCCAGGTAAGAAGACAAGCACAGTGGAACAAACATGAAGCAGGTTTGTGCCTTTCTTCAGGTTCCTCCTTTATCATTGCTGCTGTCTCATCAACCGCTGCCTTCCTATCAATATCGCCAGTGACCGGGGGGCAGAACGTAGTGATGGTGGTTGGAAAGTGCAGTCCGTTTATCTGTTAACATGACAACTTCAGCCACATCTGATGCTGCTCAGACTGCTTTTTTGTGGCAGAGGGGAAAGACACCGCCGGCAGCATCCAGGGGATCACAGATAGAAGTGATTAATTTACTTCCTCTGCAAAGAGAGAAAGCCAGCCTCAGGCAGTAGACACTAATAGTCCATTAGCTCTATGCCCCTGAAATAAATGCATGCTATAACTTTGTGGTTTGCATGTAGCCCTATGAATCTTAATGAATTGTTTTTGTCTTTGAATTTAAAGTTTATGATGTGATCAGGACTTTAGCAGCACCTTATGTTTGTCTTTTTTCAGCCTTGAGTGTTGTGTACAGGTGGTAAACCTCTGTTACAGACAGCCTGCTGTATCTGCTGAGCACTGTCACCTGCTGGTTTGAGTGGCATCCTGCAGAGATGCAAGTGTGTACAAGCAGATGGAGAAAGTTAAATATGTAGGTCATCCAGCCCCAGGAACGCTGAGCTTACAGCTGCCAGTTAAAATCCTGATCCAGCTCATCTTTTGGGAAAATGCAACATGACCCCTCACTGTTAGGGTCTGCTCAGCCGTGAGGAGCCCTCAGATGGACTAGTTGGAGTTATGACAGATGATGTCAGGGTCTTAGGGTTGCATTTTTTCCCTTCACTTTCTTTCCTCTTGTTAATTAAGTCAAGCCAGGTTTTCATTTGTGTCCTTGTTTGGTGAGCTATTTTCCCAGTTGTTGATGTCTGCTAACCTCTGCCATGTGTGTAGGTTTGCAATTGTTTTACATAGAAATGCAAAATCCAAAATAGAGATGGACTGTCAAAAACCAGATGACCAGAATTGAGAGATCTTAAGCTTGATCAGCCTGGAGGTGACCAGCAGGATGGAATCTCAAAAATTACATCTTTTTCTGACCAGTGAGCACAGCTCCTCAAGAAACTCTTTGCCACAGGATGATTAAGCATGGACTCAATACCATCTCTCATCTTGGATAATCTTCCATGTTGATAAAATATGTACACTTTGTGAGAAAGTAAATAGTACAATCTTAAAATTCACTCTTAAAATGGATTCACGTGATATCAGACTCAGTAACCATAATCATCACTGTGTCTAAATGGTGAAAAAAACTATTTTAAAGTAGAAATTGCTTTTAGCTTCTGTCAAGGTGCGTGTGTTTGTGTATGCTTTAGAATACCTGGGGTGAACCTGAGAGCTAATGAACACAAACATAATGTTGCTTTTTTGAAAGAGGAGAGTTTTAACAGGGGTTAAACTGGATTTTTGTGAGGGCTTTTACTTTCATCTTATCCAATATTCTGCAGAGGGAGAGATCTGATAATAAAAAAACATATTTCCTCAATTTTATCTTCTGTTTTTTGGCTCTCTGTTAAATCCAGAGTGAAATTTAAATTTCCTCTTCATAAATATAAACCTCTGAATAGTCAAACCTCATCTTATAAAAAATATGTTATTGTTCCATAAGTTTCAAACAGGTTTACTGGTGCTTCCTAGAGTTCCTAAAAGTAGAATGGGAGGCAGATCCTTTTGTTATCAGACTTATCTTTTAAAGGTAGGGTTAGTTTATATATATACAGTACAGACCAAAAGTTTGGACACACCTTCTCATTCAAAGAGTTTTCTTTATTTTCATGACTATGAATATTGTAGCTTCACACTGAAGGCATCAAAACTATGAATTAACACATGTGGAATTATATACTGAACAAAAAAGTGTGAAAGAACTGAAAGTATGTCTTATATTCTAGGTTCTTCAAAGTAGCCACATTTTGCTTTGATTACTGCTCCACACACTCTTGGCATTCTGTTGATGAGCTTCAAGAGGTAGTCACCTGAAATGGTTTTCCAACAGTCTTGAAGGAGTTCCCAGAGATGCTTAGCACTTGTTGGCCCTTTTGCCTTCACTCTGCGGTCCAGCTCACCCCAAACCATCTCGATTGGGTTCAGGTCCGGTGACTGTGGAGGCCAGGTCATCTGGTGCAGCAACCCATCACTCTCCTTCTTGGTCAAATAGCCCTTACACAGCCTGGAAGTGTGTTTGGGATCATTGTCCTGTTGAAGAATAAATGATGGTCCAACTAAATGCAAACCGGATGGAATAGCATGCTGCTGCAAGATGCTGTGGTAGCCATGCTGGTTCAGTATGCCTTCAATTTTGAATAAATCCCCAACAGTGTCACCAGCAAAGCACCCCCACACCATCACACCTCCTCCTCCATGCTTCACGGTGGGAACCAGGCATGTAGAGTCCATCCGTTCACCTCTTCTGCGCCGCACAAAGACACGGTGGTTGGAACCAAAGATCTCAAACTTGGACTCATCAGACCAAAGCACAGATTTCTACTGGTCTAATGTCCATTCCTTGTGTTCTTTAGCCCAAACAAGTCTCTTCTGCTTGTTGCCTGTCCTCAGCAGTGGTTTCCTAGCAGCTATTTTACCATGAAGGCCGGATTCACACAGTCTCCTCTTAACAGTTGTTCTAGAGATGTGTCTGCTGCTAGAACTCTGTGTGGCATTGACCTGTTCTCTAATCTAAGCTGCTGTTAACCTGCGATTTCTGAGGCTGATGACTCGGATGAACTTATCGTCCACAGCAGAGGGGACTCTTGGTCTTCCTTTCCTGGGACGGTCCTCATGTGAGCCAGTTTCTTTGTAGCGCTTGATGGTTTTTGCGACTGCACTTGGGGACACTTTCAAAGTTTTCCCAATTGTTCGGATTGACTGACATTCATTTCTTAAAGTAATGATGGCCACTCGTTTTTCTTTACTTAGCTGCTTTTTTCTTGCCATAATCAAATTCTAACAGTCTATTCAGTAGGACTATCAGCTGTGTACTGTATTCACCTCCTGCTCAACACAACTGATGGTCCCAACCCCATTTATAAGGCTTGAAATCCCACTTATTAAACCTGACAGGGCACACCTGTGAAGTGAAAACCATTTCAGGTGACTACCTCTTGAAGCACATCAACAGAATGCCAAGAGTGTGTGGAGCAGTAATCAAAGCAAAAGGTGGCTACTTTGAAGAACCTAGAATATAAGACATATTTTCGATTGTTTCACCTTTTTGTTCAGTATATAATTCCACATGTGTTAATTCATAGTTTTGATGCCTTTAGTGTGAAGCTACAATATTCATAGTCATGAAAATAAAGAAAACTCTTTGAATGAGAAGGTGTGTCCAAACGTTTGGCCTGTACTGTATATATTTTATAAAGCTTGTAATTTGAGACCATGACGTAAAATTAAGCTACCTAAATACCTATGCTGCTTGTCCTGCAAGATACAGACTTGTACTCTGTTATTTTCTCCTGCCACTCTACGTGAATGCAATATTTGCTATTATTATCACCATTTACTTATTAAGGTTATGAATAACTAAATAATAAAGTTAATAAACGTTTGATCAACATTACCACATCAGGGCACCACATGATTATGAGGAATTAATAGCCAAACTGCTCTCAGTCTCTGTCAATTATTGTTATATGACGTGTTTCATTATAGAACAATAGATGGAGGATTGAATTCTCACACTGGTCTTCTCAAACAGCAAGCTCTGAACTTGTATATGGTATAAACACTAACAACCTCTCTCCAAAACACAAGAATTTATCAACAAGATACTTGAATGAAAGGGATTGATGTAAACAAAATTTGGTCAGAATCGGATTGTTTCATTAGCCAATTTCAGCTGAACATCTTTGTTAAATAAAGAGCCATGAGATGGCAGCTTTTGTGTAATAGTATTATAAAGTTAAATTAATAATTATCAATATTATACAATGGAAACAAATCTTTTATAGAGAGATACAGAAAAGACCAGCTGTTTAATATTTGTCTTTCACTGTTAGTTAAAAAACACAGCTCCTTGACAGACCTCTAAACCTAAAGAATATCAACAATATCATTAGAAAAGATTAAAAGATAATTTTAAATTCATTATCAATGTTACTTGGCTGCATGCTTTTTTATTACTTTGGTGAACAGACAGTGGTTGTTAAAAAAAACTGTGTTCTGTGTTCTTAATATTAATTCTTTCTGATAGTATTTCCAAGCAAACAGCATATTTCAGTATGCCTGCAGCTTACACTCCAATATTCTGTATGAGCCATGAACCTCAACAGAAACCAAATATTTTTCATCTTTTTCAAACCAATTAAAACTCGGGTCAGACTTTCTTGGGGATCATAGCAGTACAACTACTAACTGTGATGCATATCGAACAAACAGATGTTGAGGCAAGCAAACTGTGCTGTATTTATCACTGGGATGAAGAGGGTGAACATCTTTTTTTTTTTTGTTTAACTTGATTTCTTCTTCTATCTTCTTTAGCACAAAAATACCCCCCTCCCCATACATCTTTAAATCTTCTGTACTTTTATGTACATCAATTTATCATAATTACCATACCATACCACTTTATTTCTGAAGCATTTAAAAACAGCATGACAGCTGACCAATGTCGTTTACAAAAATATATGGCGGAACAGGAATAAAACAATAAGACTAATATAAGAAAATACAACAGATACATCGAAAAAGTATAACATTAAGACAGTGATGCTAGCTCACTCTGGGTTAAAAGCCAAAGAGATTTTTTTTTTTTTTTTATTACTTTTAAGGGAAAGGGAAGGAAAGGAGCCTGCCTGACATTCAGTGGCAGCTCATTCAACAATTTAGGAGCCTTCAAATGCCTTGTCTCCTCTGGTTTTATAAACTGTTTTCAGGACTGCCAAAAACATCTAAGAACATAATCTAAAAGCATGTGAAGACATATAAGGTTGAAGCAGCTCAGACAAATAAGTAGGATGAAGACTGTTAAGAGACTTAAAAAGGAATAGAAGAATTTTTAAATGGATTCAGAACTGAACGGGAAGCAAATGAAGGGACGCCAGAACCAGTTCATGCGCTCTCGTTTAGTTGTACCAGTAAAAGATGTAAAAAATAAATTACATAAGTGGGGAATTGTCATTTGAGAATTTCAGATGCAATTGGTTTATTTTCCATAGCAGGTTAGTTATCATGTTCAACTGAACAAATGGCAAAAGTAATCATATTCCAACCTCAAAGATTAATTTATTTTAATGGGATTATGTGGTGTAGAACAATATAAATTAGATAATTGTTAAAAGTATACAGTTCCATGTTATATTAGGAGTAGCCCATCCAGAGTCCCGACATAAATCTGATAGAGAATCTGTGGAGGGACCTAAAGATTAGGGTGATGACAAGAAGGCCTTCCAACGTCTCATTACCAAAGACAAACCATTAAAATACCAGTGCAAACATCCAAAAAGTTAATCAATTATAAGAAGGGTTTGATTGTTTTAATGCCAATAAAAATGTTCAACTAATCATTAAAAAGGGCATAAATCATTTACAACATGGTGTTTAGAGGAGAGTACAACAATTTTGCTTACAGAACTTCAGTTTACTGCTATCTATCTGGAATCTGATTGAAGAACCGCGTCAGCCTACTGTAATTCTGCTTTCAGCGTGTGAAAATGAATTAGCATTTTCATCTGTGAAAGCTATATACAGACAAAAACAAGATTATTTAGATGAGAAATAGAATTAAATACTCCTGAAGGACTTTCTGAATGTGAGAGATTAGATTCAACGTGAACATGACTTGTACCTCATACACTCAGTAAAAGAATGGATTGAGTTACTCTTTACACCCAAATGTCTCATTTCAATAATAAGTGTCAGTATAAAATACGGGCTGAGGTCTGCTACAGTACAGCCCTTATGGTTGCATAAATCACTCCTCGACAGTCACAGTTACTGTCCCAGTGACTCCAGCAACGCTCCAGTGACATGAAACTGAAAAAGAGTGCGGGGATGCCACCGGGGAAATCTGAAAATCACCTCAACATCTCTACATAAACCAATGCACAGGCCTCCTTTAACCCCTCCAACCACATAAAACACACCCCACAAGGCCCCCTGGGCTATCTTCTACATTAAAGGCCCGACGTGCCGCTGCAGAGGTTTAATGCCCACAGAACATTTGATGAATTCTGCCAATTTTCCTCTTTGAGCACCAATCTTGTGTGGAGTACTCCCTTTATTGCACAACTCGCACAAAGTGTATCACCCCTCCCAGTATGCTCTGAAATTCATTGGACGCCTCTTTATGTGTGTTTATTATCCAATCTCTTGCTGTGATCGTTCAGTACAAGGATGGCTATTTTAGGAGGACAAAGGCAGAGGAGATCCACACGTTAGCTTTCCTGGCAGTGTTTTGTTCAGCAGCAGAGGCTCTGTAGAAAGAGTCCTTTCATGAATGCACTGCTGGCCAATTTTTGTGTACATAATTAACATTTTTAGGTATAATTGTCATAAAATAATTGTAGATCGGCTTGCTCTATTACCTGTTGTTCTTGTGTCTTATAAATCTCTCACCCATAGACACAAAGTGGTCCTGCATTAACAAGTTTCTGTTTGTAGCAAGTGTTTGGACAGGCAAGCCTTAAAACCAAGAACACCAAGGATTTTGTTTTGCACAATTGTCAATGGTTCACTTTTTATGCTCGTCATCTTTTGTATTCCAGCTCCTCATTTCATCAGAAACAGTTTCACCAATGAAAGGGGAAATTAACTGCTAATGTCCTCGTAATGATCTAAGGGGCAATCTACTAGATCATCTAAGTGCTAAGTTTTCAGAGGGTGAGTATTAACAAACTGACATGTGTTAATGAATATGACCTGATAAAGAGGATGGTTATTAAGTCGGTCAACGTGGACTGTATGAAAATGCTATTGTTGACAAGATGGCCGGGCAAGGCACATTTTTTCCGTTTATGTCCAGTATCTTAACTACAGTGCTTGTCTATGTGACCTACAGTGGCTTTTATTCACACCACTGCGCATTTTATCACATTTGAATCACAAACTTGGATGTATTTCATCTACATTGTTAAGTGGACAAAAAAAGGGCTCTTGTTTTTCAAATCTTTTCACAAATAAAAACCTAAAAACTGTCTCGTGCATATCAAGCGGGACTTGGGGTATATATTCAGCTTTGCACATCTAGAAACTAAGGTTTTGTGCGCAATATACTCAAGCTCAGTCAAAATAAATATAGAGAGCATCTGTATACATCAAATGTCACGTTTTACCAAGTATTCTCAATAGGATTTAGGTATGGACTTTGACTGGACCATCCTACTCGTACTCGTACTCGTCGTCTTCCGCTTTATCTGGGACCGGGTCGCGGGGGCAGCAGACTCAGCAGAGACGCCCAGACGTCCCTCTCCCCAGACACCTCCCCAGCTCCTCCAGGCGGAGCCCAAGGCGTTCCCAGGCCAGCCGAGAGACATAGTCCCTCCAGCGTGTCCTGGGCCGCCCCCTGGGCCTCCTCCCGGTGGGACGTGCCTGGAACACCTCCCGAGGAAGGCGTCCAGGAGGCATCCGGTATAGATGCCCGAGCCACCTCAACTGGCTCCTTTAGATGTGGAGGAGTAGCGGCTCTACTCCGAGCCCCTCCCGGATGGCCGAGCTCCTCACCCTATCTCTAAGGTGGTGAAGAGAGAGCTGAGCCGACAAGCAAAGCTCTCGATTTACGGGTCGGTCTACGTTCCTAGCCTCACCTATGGCCATGAACTTTGGGTCATGACCGAAAGAACGAGATCCCGGATACAAGTGGCGGAAATGAGCTTCCTCCGTAGGGTGGCCGGGCACTCCCTTAGAGATAGGGTGGACCATCCTAATACATGAATATGTCTTGATCTAATTGAATGGCCCTGATTCTAAGGTAGCTCTGATTATATGGTCAGGGTCATCATCTGGCTCAAAGGTGGAACACAATTATTTTGCAGGTTCTGGCAGGTTTTCTACCAGGATCACCCTGTATTTTGCTCCATCTATCTTCCCATCTGCTTTGACCAGATTTAATGGACCATTTTACGCCCTACTGCCCTCTGCCAAGTGTCACTGTGCACCAAGCTGCAGATTGGAATACCATTGTAGACTCTCTCCCTGTGACAACAGCTCCAGATGTTGGTTTGTTTTTTATGTTGTTTACCACTGTTTAACTATAGCATCCTTACAGTATGATACTGTTTCACTGTGGGAATGTTGTGTTCAAATTGATGTGCAGTGTTGTTTTTTTGCATCAACATAGTCTTTTGCACAAAGTTAAAATGTTTTCTTCTCATCTGACCAGACCTCCTTCCAAATGATTGCTGTTTCCCATATACAGCTCATGGCTTTCTTTCAATAATGGATTTCTACTGGCTGTTCTTCAAAAAATGCCACATTTATGGATCACACAACTATCGATCCATTCATCCATTTTCTATACCCACTAGTTCCGTCCAGAGTTGCGGGGGAGCTGGTGACTGTCTCCAATGGTCTATGGGTTAGAGGGAGGGTACACCGTGGACAGGTTGCCAGTCCATCAAATACATGAATACTGTAAACAAGTAAACTCACTTAAATTGAGTCATCTGTCATTTAGGGTTGAAGGAAGGGACTTCTTGTGTTCTTATGGGCCTTACTCCAAAGATTCAGTCTTCTTGATGGAATGCTGCTTCTGCTCCAGGTTTAGCTCCTCTTATACTTATAATCACTTCAGCACAAAATTACTTGATCAGAGATAATGCTTGGATGTCAGATGTACTAAATGTCTTATTTTATCTGTTTTATGAGATTCTACAGCGACATTCTGAACTTGACTTTGAGAGTTGGGAGGGATTTAATTAGCCAGTTCAAGGTTAATGATAAATGCAGGGTTTATTTGAATTAAAACATTTACACTTGCACAGCTAATCTCAGTGCTTAACTTGAACGATCTCACCATCTTAGAGATAGTTAATGTGTAAAAGGAAGGGGGAAATAGGGGGAAAACCTGCATTTGGTGGGGGCAAGGAACTTATGGATGAGCAGTTTCTTTTTTTTTGGGGGGGGGGGGGGGGGGGGGGGGGGGGTGTTTGAGGTGGTATCTGGATGATGGTATTGCAGAGCAGATCAACAAAATGGCAAAGCTGACATAAAAGGTCATTGGAATAACGTTGCCATCCGCTTACTAACTGAACCAAATCACTTGGCTCCTTTGATAAAACACATCTTTATGTGCTGTAAATAAGAAATTTAAAAGCTAAAGAAATCAGCACACATAAATATATTCTAACAGCATATTAAGATTTATTGCAAATGGGAAAACAATCCTTTCACACAGATGATTCAGTTTAATAATGTATGATTGTGGCTTGTTATGATGGTGTTCATTGTTATTTTCCTTGTATTTTTCTTGTATGACAATTCCAGTGAATAGACCCATTAGCTTAAATATGGACAAGGTTTAAACAGATGCATATTATTGTCAGAACTAAAGAAATTAGTTCAGTTCAGAAGAGCAATGTTTTATGCTTTTTTGTTTGTAAATTCGCAAGAACGTGCAGATTATCTGACACTGCTTGCAGAGAGCAGTAGTAATGGCATGAAACACTAGCTCTGATCATAGTCTCTGTGCCCTACAGAGACACTTTGGAAAGTGGCAAATTGTTTCCTTCACGTCTAATATTCTTATTCTGGCAGCGGAAGCAATTAACACCTGATAAGTGCTATTTACATAATGCCACACTTAATCACAACAAAAGCTTCCCATCCGTTTGCCAAACACCTCTCTAACAGGATCTTTGTCTCTGTGTGTATAGTGACCTCTATAATGAGGGAGGAGGTGAGGTGGTGGCACGTGGGGCTCTGACAGTGAAAACAATTAACAGTGGAGCTTTGAAAGGTCAGTCACAACCCCTGCAACTGTCCACTGATCTGCCTGTTAGCCAATAACTACAGGTCAGTTCAGGTGGAGGTGTCAAGAATGGAGGAGAGGAAACAAAGTCAGGAAGGACTGGAGCTAAACCTCAACCTCGCACAAAAAGTAATTCCTACACTGCAAACTAAGTAACTACATCAATGTTTAGTCCATATACTTTAATTTTGCTTTTTAAACCTATCTCTCAAGTCCTTGAAATTTCACTGGCTGTTCATAAACTCACCAAAAACGATAAGGGTGCTTGTTAGACCAAGAGCAAGCATCTCCAGTAATTTCCACCAATGTGACTCACATCCCTAGATTTCCAACAGGTTTTAGGTTTTCCTATTGGCAAAACTAATTAGAGCTGACATTTGAAAATATCTTCAACATTTATATTAGCAGTTAGTAGTTAGTTTTATGCGGTTGGCATCATAGTCTCCATGTGTCTATGACATTCTACTAGAGAGTGTCGTAGACCCTATACCTTAACTCAAAGATTTCCAAAAAGTTTAAGAAGCTTAAAAATATTAAATATAGCAATTTTGCTGTGTGTTCAGCCTTTAGCAGGCCCTCTGGGTCAACTCGCCACTTTGTCAATTCAACAAGAAGTCTAGAAGGCCGGCACGAATTGGCATCCTGTAGAAGATGGCTCCTTTCGATACCCAAAAATGCCAGCATCCACCAAAGACTAGCTTGCTGTTGTAGTAGCTTGAATAAAGAGCCTCTGTAGAAAATACAGTTTTCTTATTCAAAGATTCTTACACCTTTCTGTAATTCCCTGAAATAAACTAACTTCTTTATTCAGCAACAATTTTCACACAGAGGAGTGCTGTGCTTAGACCAACGAGTTAAGAGTTTGAACCAGAAAAAAGATATGTTTTTGAAACTCCAAACACCCATTCAAACAGAAAAATTATCTGAATTTGGTCACCAGCCGATTTGTTGGTGCAAGTCCACATGTAGCACATTATCAATAAAACTAAATCTAATAACTGTGTATACACGGGTAGAAATGCACATCTCTTTTTTTGTCACATAGAGCCAAATAGATTTTGTGGATCTCGTATAATACATAGAAATCTTTCTGACACTGAAAAGATCTGAACAAACCTGACTTCGTGTCTTCAATTTACCCACAGCTAAACAAACCTGACAATACCATCAAGGCTAAAAAAGTAGCAGTTTTTCAATACAGTAAAAGCAATAAATATTGCTACACCTTTTTTCTTTATAAATATACGTCACCTGAAGGTGTCTTATATATCCATCCACATATAGCTTTTCTATTAGTAAAGTCTTTCGTCTGGCAGAAAATGTTGCAATTTACCTGTGTTACTTTGAAAACATGTCTAGAGCAGTAGTGTATTTGTTGGCCGTTTCCTTTGAATCCTTCAGTAAAGGCTGTTCATTGGGTTAAGCATCAAATGTTAGGAGATTTATTCTATAATAATCAGAGTTTTTGCACAGGCTGCAATGATCTATGCTTAAGGTTATTCCCTATCTAAATGCAAAGTCTTTCAATGTGTCTTCCTAAAGGTTTCGGCACTGAAAGATACACCTATATCCATGATAGCTGAGTTGGCTTCTGATTTTGACCAACTTTACTAACAGCAAAACATCCAAAACCATCACTAATCTGTCGCTGTGCCTTACACTGGAGACAATACTTTGGGAAATCATTTTTCATCTATTCACCAACAAACATAAAGGCTACAACTATCTCAAACATTGTCTTGTTCATTTTTTTTCTAGTTCCTGAGTTCAGTGTAGATAGTTAGATTTATTTCCCTTAGTGTTTTACATTGAACTGGTGTTTTTCTTGCCTTGTAAAGATTTTGTGTTATGGTTGTGTTTTGCTCAGTATCACTGGAGCCCAAAGACAAGAAAGAGGCTACTGACTTCCACTCCCATCTATGTGTTTTGACAAAGAACAACTGGAGTCCAGAAAAGTTTGTGTATTGTAATTTTACTCACCTCAACAGCAATTGTTTCTGAAATTGCAGGTTTCAGATAATAAAAACATCAGTTCTCTTGGTGAAGGAGAAGTGCATAGGCCAAAGACACAACAGTGAAAATTGGTGTCCAAAAGCAAAGTCATTACTGTTCAATGACACACTGCAGTAAATAACATTAAATCACCAAACAAAAAAGCTAATCTGTCCAATTATGGTGGCATTTAGGATGAGACAGTGATGAAGCTTCTGATGACAATCTCATCCATGTAAAGTGCAGAGACACAATGCATGATTACGAGAAAGGACATTATCGGAGAAGAGTGATTGCAAGTGTAATCAATCTACTTCACAGCTCCCCGTTGTGCGGTTCGTAGCACAGCAAAAGAGGCAGCGAGAGACTAAGGGTGTTGGTGTTTGTGGTTTCCTCTCAGCCCTCTTTGGTCCTACTCCTCTGCATGAGCTTCAGTCAATAGACAGCGGAGTGCGAGGAAATTGGATATAACTTAGTGTTTACTGCTGTGTCCTGATTACACAGATGAAAGAGAGGAGATGGAAATTATATTTAAGGAAAGTTAGTTTACTTGGTAAATATTGTCTCTAAGTACATTTGAAAACATATGTATAGATAGAAAAGGCATAGGATCTGCTAAACACAGGTTAATTATCCATTACTTCCTCATCAGTATACACTGGTGAGTGAGTAAACACTACCATTTAAGCAAATTTTAAACATATTAAGTACTATATATCATGGAAAGCTTAAATTTTTAGGTAGAGGTCAAACGTCCGCATGCCACTGAAGTCAGGTAAGAGCATTGTGTGACATTAATTTTAAGAGTAGGCAGGCCATAGAAACATGAGGCAATTTAAATGAGAATGTCAGAATCCTGTCTAAAAAAGATGGGATCAGTGCCTAAATCCTTTAATCCGGCCTCTAACTACAATTGTTCAATTGATTAGTGTTTCTTGTGCTCGATGATATAGAGAGAAAAAACATCAGTAATATAAAAATTTAAAACTGCTGCATCATGTCAGCCGGACTTACTGACATAGAAAATGATCCTGAAAACTTACTAAAAATACAAAGCCCTGAAGGAAAAGGCAAACACGTGCAAATTTAAATTTTCCCTTTGGATTAAGTTTGTTTGATTGCTTGCTTTGGATTAGATGATTTGACTGGATAATAATGTAGAGACTAAAAACAGTATGGGAGGGACGAATGAAGTGAAAAGGTGTGAACAAGAGGGTAACCCGTAGGTCCCGACAATGCAACATATAAGGCAGCAAAACAAATGTGATTTCTGGTTTTTGTAAAACACTGACATGGTCATACTGATTTTAGGTCATTTGGATTTTTTTTACTGTTTTTTTAAGCAAAGAAAATGACTAAAGGGTTGACATTTCATCTTAAGCATTCCATATTAGTATTAGTGCAGTTGGCCTAAAATGGCACAGTTCTTGGGTATTAACTTGAGAATGTAGATTTTACTTTAACTCTGAGATTTCCAAATCTCACAAACAGTGCAACTTTGCTGTACAACACTGTTCTTTGGTCTCACTACTTTACACAGCCTGAATGAACTGCAGACATGTCTCGACATGTCCTACAAAATACAATTTTCTTTTAAATAACTTTTTACTGTGTTTCCTCTAACTTCATTTGCAAACTCTTCAGTGATAACAAAAGTATTCTTCTTACAGTAACAACTTTCACAACCACTTGCTATCAGAAAGTTCTTGTTGAATTTTCTGGTGGTGCTTCAATGATTTGAAAAAGATTGGATTTTTGCGTTCCCTTAGGATTTCAGGTTGATCTGGACATCGTCAACAGCCAATTGTTTGTCTGGCAAGCCTTGAAGGTTTTATAACCTGCTAGGGAGGTGATGGTTGGCAGTAAATGACATACATTACCTAGCAGTAGGTACATCCCAGTACTGGAATATTTTAAGGTGCCACGCAAAAAAGAAAATAGTGCTTTCTGCTCCCAAAAAATGGTACAACCACCGGCTGCCACCAGCTCAATTGCTGTTGTTCTTGACTACTTTGCTGCTTCTGTTACTTGCAGTGTTGACCAGAGTTTTCAGGGGACACGGAGGTTCTGTGTTTCTTGAGTCTTTTTTGCTTTGGCAATTGGTGTTTTAAAGCAATCTTCTATAATATAGGCCACATCTTACTCTACTGCAGTGGCGGCTGGTGACAAATATTCTTGGTGAGGTTAATGTAACAATAAATTTCTCTACCTACTCCAATAAATGAAATGGAATCAACAATGAGACGACGAATACAATTGAACAGCATCCTTGTTGTAATTTTGGTCTAAACTGGGGTCCTAATCTAAAAATGTCACAAAAGTCTTCCACAAAACAAAGATTATAACCACAGTGGAGATAATGGTGAGTTACACATACCAGATATAAAAAAAATAAGATAGCACCTTCATAATTATGAAAAACATCATACAACTGAGAAACATTCACAGTAGCGATAGTAAATATTGTGCGATTTACATTTACCATATACCGATTCCTATTTCTGCTGTTTCAAGTTATTTTTTCATTCAGCGCTTGAAAGAATAATACTGTGTTTATGATTTTAAAAAGAAATCAACTGAAGTTATTATTGCCTAATGTTTACCAATACTGTAGTTTTTAATGTAACTAGTGTAATTTAAAAAACTATTTAACAATCGCTAAGTTTAGCATTAGAGCAATATTTGTGTTTATGAGGCATTAGACTGTATACAGTTTTAGATTTATATGCAAAAAGACAATAATGATTAATGATTTTCATTGCAATACATACCACAGAATATTAGAAGTCTATATCCCCATCCCTACAAAACATAAATGAAATGGTAAATACATGAACTGAAAATGGAAGCTAGAATGAAAGGTTAAGTCTAGAGGTCTGCACACAAAATGTCAAAAGAGCAAAGTAACCCTGAGCTTATATCTGAACCTGCTATATGAAATATACGTAGCAGGTTCATGGTATGAAATACAAAATCCAATTGTTTTGAGGACTTCAACACTAAATATTGTACAAAAAAGGCTGCAGGTTTTTTATAGAGTAAAATCTAACAGAAAGTGAATGAAGAACAAGATGCAGTGAAGCAAGTGCCTATCATTTATCTGATTTTGACAAAATTTAAATCAAAGTGCATCAAAGTACATGCTGTTGGTGCTTTTTGGTAAAAAAAAAAAAAAAAAAACAGGTGGCAGTTTTTTGGTTTTTGGGACTTGTTTTGCATTTAATGAATCTGAAATAATAAATGGGAGTATGGGGTGCAAGGGCAGTTCCTCCATTTTCAGCACAAGGTTAAGCTTGGTCCAAGACCGGGCTGGACTCCGGCAGGCCTGCCCCTTCTTCTCACACTCATTTGTGTTTTTTATAAACACTCAAAGTCTAGTTCTAAGGAGGTTTGCGAACTTCAGGATCTCACCATTGCTTTTTCCAGATGATGATATACTGTTGACATCTTCAAGAGACTGACCTTCAGCGTGCACTGGAGTGATTAAGATCAAGTGTGAAATGCCCAGGATTAAAGTGAGGTCCTCTTAAGTTTAATGCCATGGTTTTCAGCTGGACAAAGGTGGATTGCTGTCTATTTCTCAAGAAAAGGAGTTCAAGTATTTCAGTGTCTTGTTTAGTAGTGGAGGCATGATGGATCAGGTAATGGATATATGGAGTTGGGCCTCTTCTGCAGTAATAAGGTCACTACTCCTTTTTGTTGTTGTAAAGAGAGTTGAGCTAAAAAGTAAAGTTTTGGTCATTTCTTTCTACATTCTGACTGGCAACTTTAATCATGAGTTATAGATCATGTAAGCAGCTAAAATAAGCTTCTTCCATAGGGTGGCTGGACTTAGGCTTTAGGTAAGGGGCTACAACCTCCGTGGGAACTCAGAGTAGAGCTACTGCTCTTCTGTCTCGAAAGGAGTCTGTGGAAATGTTTTCTAGTATCTGACCAGGATGTCTCTTTGATATCTCTTGGTGCGCTTTTTCAATTTGCAATGCTTGTTATTGGTTTTTTAGGCATGCTCCACAGAGAGGACACCCCAAGACAAACCCAGAACCCACTTGAAGTACTATTTAGGTACTGCAGAATCTGATCACTGATCTGAGCTTATCAAGGAAAACTTGCAGATTTTAGTCTTTAACTGGTGTATTTCTAATGCCCTGTCAACTATGTAAAATTGTCTGATGGTACCAAGACACCAGTTGGCGTAATGTGTTGGGTCATATCATGTGACGCATGACACAGATTCAACTTTTTTTTTATTTAACTTATCCAACTGAGGAACTTTATGGATTGTGAAGCATCAATCTTGGAACATTTTGTGTGGTCACAGCCCTTAGTTCTGTATGATTTGACTGGTTGTTGCTCAAAACATTTACAAAAATTTTAATTCTAGGTTCCAGGCAAAAACACCCGCTGTTATTTTGAAAGTTTTACAGGAAAGACAAATTGAAGATGCCTACATAACTCTTATTTTCTAAGAGAAAAATATTGTCAGCCAGTCTTTTCTGAATGTAATGAAACACCTGTCGAACATGTTTATATGACCTGAAGCTTTGCACGGTAAATGAGCTGTAACATTGATTTGCTCTAGCTGCAGACTGCATTGATAAAAAAAATTAGTCCACCTGGCAACTTTAATATATGCAGAAACAATCTAACAAACCAGTCTTGATTAAGAACACCTGGTGCTGTTGTTGTCTGATGAGCGCTCCTAGGGATGAGTGCGATGATTTACAACCGATACAAGGCAAAGCTCCTGATTAATGATCCTGCCACAACTCCAAGTTTCTCCAGAACAGAGAATAAAAATGTGCTGATTAACATATTGGGCTTGCAGAGGCACTCCAGAGCTCCACTTATTAGCTGGCACTTCAGAAATATTTTGACATTACAAGAACTGTGCAGGCAATTGAAGTGAATCCGCTGACTGCGTGAACAGAGAGGAGAATGTGGTAATAATATGCATGTGTGGAGGGTGGGCGGCGGCAGGTTCACACTGTCATCAGAACCATAAGCAGGGCACATATGTGATGACAGGGTTGTTTGGTTCCTCCTGCTCTCTGATGCTCTGCATTGACCACTTAATGCTTGTAAAAAAAAATATTCTTCGTGTTTCTGATCGTTTATTTATTCTCATTCCTGAGGAGGCCACGGCAGCACTCTGCCTCTATGTACTCACTACTACACTGTGCACACAGATTTCGTTTTGCTTTACAAGGCTTTATTGCTCAAATGCAAGCCCAATATTAAGTTTTAATCTGCTGTTAAGTGCCACCACAGACATGGAAAGATTCCAGTAAGACATTAATCCAAAGCCCACACCAAGGACTGTGCAGACAGCTGCAGAGCTGTCATCTGTCCTGATGAAAAGATAGGATCTGAGTGTATGTGTTTGAAGGGTAATGACGCTGGTAGCATAAAGTGAACACTGGAGGAATAACAGAAGGGACAGCACGAGGTCCAAAACAAGGGAGAGATAAACTATTGCCAATTTTCTACAATAATAGCTTAATGCAGCATAATTTGCTCTGCTTTGATATTTATTTAGTTTTTAAGGAAGTTGATATTATAGTCAAGTTGTAGCATCTGAGACGAGGTTGGCTCAGTATATTTGTCTCCATTCATAGAAAAAAAAAGAAGAACATATTGAATTATTAACAGATTCAGAAAATGTGCTTTCTAAGCTTTCCTACAATTTCTAACCAATGAAAACCTGAAAATAATTTAAACAACTGCATGCTATTTTCTAACATTAGGGCATATTCATATTTAATATCTAACATCAATACATCAATTTAAGTAAAACAAAAATAAATAAATAAATAAAACGGGAGAAAATTCTAATTCAATTCAATACATTTCTGGTGAGGAGTAAATTAGGGCACCTCCAGATCAATTTCCACATAAAATTGGTAGAATAACACACAGACATATCCCAGCAGGTGCACGTTATGAAAGCTTCTTTACTGAGCATTTTGAAGAATGTTTGCCCTGTTTAAACCTCAAACATTTAGTTTATTGTGCTCCTGACTGTTGAAGTGAAAGTGAATACCATGGGAAGCTGAACAGAGCTATCTGAAGCCTTCAAAACAAAAAAGGTAGGAGGTTAGGAATCTGGTAGGGCATTTGAAGATGTCTTAAATTAATCTAAATTTGAAGTGGAAGTCTTTAAAAAAGCTGCCATCATACCCAGGTCTCGCCATCCAAGTAACTTCACCCTGAGAGCAGACTGCAAGATGCTAAAACGGTATCTCATAATAATAATAATTTAGACTTTGCATGCATGGGTTCTCTCTGAGTACTCTGGCTTCATTCCTTGTACTCGTACTCATCGTCTTCCGTTTATCCGGGACCGGGTCGCGGGGGCAGCAGACTCAGCAGAGACGCCCAGACATCCCTCTCTCCAGACACCTCCTCCAGCTCCTCCAGGGTGAGCCCAAGGCGTTCCCAGGCCAGCCGAGAGACATAGTCCCTCCAGCGTGTCCTGGGCCGTCCCCTGGGCCTCCTCCCGATGGGATGTGCCTGGAACACCTCCCGAGGAAGGCGTCCAGGAGGCATCCGGTATAGATGCCCGAGCCACCTCAACTGGCTTCTCTCGATGTGGAGGAGCAGCGGCTCTACTCCGAGCACCTACCGGATGGCCGAGCTCCTCACCCTATCTCTAAAGGAGTGCCTCTTTCGGTCATGATCCAAAGTTCATGGCCATAGGTGAGGGTAGGAACGAAGACCGACCGGTAAATTGAGAGCTTTGCTTTTCGGCTCAGCTCTCTCTTCACCACAACGGACCGGCACAACGCCCCCATTACTGTGGCAGCCGCACTGATCCATCTGTCGATCTCCCACTCCATTCTTCACTCACTCGTGAACAAGACCCCGAGATACTTAAACTCCTCCACTTGAGGCAGGAACTCCCCTCCAACCTGAAAAGGACAAACCACCCTTTTCCGGTCGAGTACCATGGCCTCGGACTTGGAGGAGCTGATCCTCATCCCAGCCGCTTCACACTCGGCTGCGAACCGCCACAGCGCATGCTGTAGGTCTTGGCTAGAGGGGGCCAGCAGGACCACGTCATCCACAAAAAGAAGAGACGAAATCCACTGGTCCCCAAACCAGACCCCCTCCGGCCCTTGTCTGCGTCTAGAAATCCTGTCCATAAAAGTTATGAACAGGACCGGTGACAAGGGCAGCCCTGCCGGAGTCCAACATGCACTGGGAACAGGTCCAACTTAGTGCCGGCAATGCGGACCAAACTCCTGCTCCGCTCGTACAGGGACCGGATGGCCCCTAATAAAGGGCCCCCGATTCCATACTCCTGGAGCAACCCCACATGGCATCACGAGGGACACAGTCGAATGCCTTCTCCAGGTTCACAAAACACATGTGAACCGGTTGGGCAAACTCCCATGAACCCTCGAGCACCCTGTAGAGGGTATAGAGCTGGTCCAGTGTTCCACGGCTGGGACGAAAACCACACTGCTCCTCCTGAAGCCGAGGTTCGACTATCGGTCGGACTCTCCTCTCCAATACCCTGGCGTAGGCCTTACCAGGGAGGCTTAATTCCACATTCCAAAAAAACAGGACTCTTAGGGTGATTAGTTGTCTTAAATAACTTGTACATAAGAGTGTGTGTGTGTGCATGTTGTTTGTTCAGTGTCTCTGTGTAGCCCTGTGATTGGCTGGCACCTTTCCAGGATGTTCCTCTTGCCCGATGACAGAATAAGCAGGTATGGACAATACTTGGTCGACACAGGAGCAACAAACATTTAATTCTATATGCTTCAGTTCACCACTCAACCCCTATTTACTCCAAATCAATATGTTTTGTTTAAACCAAATATAAATCTTCACACTGTCACAGTTATACCAATTTGCAGCTTCTTTTTCTCTTCCCAATTAAATATTTGAGTTGTGGGGAAAATCGGCATAAAAGCCTGAAATCTTAATATAATAGTTGTTATCTAACTTAATTGTATATTATTTAATTAAGATATTATACTACTTAGACCCTGGCTTCAATGCTTGTTGCTCTGATGCCAATTTTTAGTTATTTAGATCTTGTGAAATATGACTGAGTAGACCCCCTCTTAAATTAGTAATTAATAACATCGACCCATTTCTGTGCTGAAGACTATAGACAGATTCTAAAAAAATGCTTTGTATCATCTGTGCTCAAAATGGGAATAAGGCATCCCCAAATTGATACATGCTTGGTAAAATGTCCAGTGGAAGATGGCTTGTGTTGAACCTAGAAAAGTTAGATACAAAGCTCCAAAAACACCAAAGGCACAACATGGCGAAAAGATGAAATGACCACCACCCCACAATAAGTCTTGTGTCTTTATACCATCAATTGCAATACTATTACTGGCAAAGGCAAAGTACAAGACCACTACAATCTACTACAAATTATTGTTTAAGAAAAAATGCAATCTCTACTGACAGCCTCTTTTATGGCAATTGTTCTTGCCCTAAACAAGCTCCAACATTAAACACAGCTAGCTGAGGAACTGCACCACCTAAACTATACTAAAAGTCTGATTGGTCTTGTTGTTAGAACAGTATGCAGTGTTGGCGAGCAATAAGGTTCGTTTATACTGTGACTGCAGCTTGGCAAGATACACTACTCCATGTGGAGCCAATGTAACACTAGAATGAGACCAAATGGCTCTCTCAATTGGAAAGCTGTGAGAGGGAAGCATGGGGGGATTGGTGGAGGGCATCTGCTCAACATTTACCTAGTGTTTTATAATTAGATGAGAGCAACTGCTTGGCAGCAAAGCTTCTGTTCTGCTGTGATTTTTTTTAGATAACAAGTCTAAGATTTTGAAACGGGGCTGAAGGTCTGTGGATGGAGACAATTAGTGATACTACCAAAATATAAACCTCAAAATAAATAAACACAAAATGTGTGTTGAAAATACAGTCTGCTGGTGGAGAGGAAGTTAGTTATGACAAATGCTAATTGGTCTCACAGCAGTGGGGGCAGCCTCTAAAAAACCTGTTCACATCTGTCACTCTTGGTTTCCGTTCTAAATCTGCTTTGCACATTAAAACAAACACCCACAAATAACAGTTCAGACTGTGCAAATTCAGCAATGAGTTTGGCTACGGTGCCATTCTCACCAGATAAATGTGCAATTAGGTTCAATGTAATTATCACACAAAATTAACTTTTAAACAAAGAGACCAATATTGTCATGTACTATACTCCCCTTTGTGTTAGTTGTTGGCATAGTCTTTGGCAAGTAATAGTTAATAAAAAAATAATAATAATAATATCGCTTATTGAAAAACACAAGGTTTTCAGGTTATACAGACGTTTGAGTTGTGATGGGCCAGTTACAGGTATCAAGGCGTACAATGTTTCTTAAATGATATAAATTCAAAACCACAAAATTTATCAGTTAAATTGTTCCTCCTACCTGCGGTTTGAAGTTATCTTTATATTTCACAGAGATTTCTCCTGTTACATGGAGAATAGAACAATACAGTGCTGAACCTTCCGAGCTGTTGCTGCATACTGCGGATCAGTTGACTGAAAGAAGGCCACCATGTTTTTCTGATCCAGAAAGCAGATTTTTTGCTGATTTCAAAGATTTCTGGGTGAGTGATCAAGTATATAGAAAAGCAGGGTCAAGACACCAATTGAGAAAGAAAATCATCAGCTTTGTTTTTTTTTATTCTGTTGATGGTTTTCTATGCAAGCTTAAACAACTAGTTTACTGTACATAATGGGCTTCAAGTAAATTTGTCACTTTGCCATTTCATGTCCCTATTTTGTGCCAACTCTTAACCATTTCTTCCCTTACTACATACATATTTAACCCATAAACAAACCATGCATCAAAAAGAAAGGAAGCTGAAGAATAGGGTGATGGAAAGGAGGCCTTTCAAACTCAGTGACCTGGAGCTTATCACAGAAGATAAATGGTCAAAATATCAGTGGAAACTTGCAAAAAGCTGGTCAGCAGTTATAAGAAGGGTTTGACTGTTGTAAATCCAACACAGATTTTTCCATTGATTATTGAGAAGACTGTAAATAATATTTGACATCCTATTGTGTATTAAAATGTAAATAAAACTTTTTCTGATAGAAATTCATTGTACATTGTTTTATCTTTTAATATATGCTGTTCTCATTTACTATCACAAACATCCTAGTTGAATGAAAAAAATACCTAAATCTGCCAGGGGTAAAAATATTTTCATCCTTATCTGAAAGTAATATTAACATGCTTTAATTCAACCTGGAAAGACTCACATAAAGGAGAAACAACAAGAAGACGGTTAAAGAATGTATTAATGAAAGATTATTTATTTGGCGCTCGGACCCCTGAGGGAGACGTAAACGCTGAGGATGAAGTAGGTTTGAATAAACATCTTAGGATTATGATTAGGTACGTCTTCCCCCCCTGGGATCCGATCCTGGTGGTGGTGTAGGCCTTGGTATGGAAGGAGTTGGGAGCCTATGGTGGAGAAGGGGTGGAGGAGGGTCGAAGCACAGCAGAAGAGCGGTGTTTTCCATGCAGAGGGTTGAAGCACAGCAGAAGAGCGGTGTTTACCATGCAGAGGGTCTTTAAAAGTGATGCCCTGGGAGATGATTGGCTGAGGAGTACGGACCTGCCGTTGATTGGAGCAGCCAGTGAGGAGTGATTGGACGTGGTGGGGGTGGTGAGTCTTCCATGTTGAATTTTCATTTAAACTTAATTTCAACCTGGAAAGACTCACATAAAGGAGAAACAACAAGAAGACGGTTAAATAATTTATTAATGAACGATTATTTATTTGGTGCTCGGACTCCTGAGGGAGACATAAACGCTGAGGATGAAGTAAGTTTGAATAAACAGCTTAGGATTATGATTAGGTACGTCTTCCCCCAAAAGGGCCGAGGCCAGGCTGAGGCTAAACTGAAGGAGATTAGTTATTGATTATCTGAGATGAGCGGGGAGTAAAACGCAGACCAAAATTTTATAATGATTAGTCTCGAATGGGCCTACCCTGAGTTATGACTAATGATGCGTGGATGGCCGATGCCAGGTCTGGTGAAGATGGGCTGCACCTGGCAGTGTCAAGGTGGTTAGATGAATGCCTGAGAAGGCTTAGGATTGAGATGCTTGCCAAGGCATGTTTGTAAATGCCTGCCAATGGCGTGTGAGAGCCCGACGGCTGCATGAAACGCCTGCCAATGGCGATTGAGCCCGACGGCTGAATGAAACGCCTGGCAATAGCGTGTGTGAGCCCAACGGCTGCATGTAAGCCTGCCAATGGCGTGTGCGAGCCCGACGGCTGCATGAAACGCCTGCCAATGGCGTGTGAGCCCGACGGCGGCATGAAACGCCTGCCAATGGCGTGTGTGAGCCTGACGGCTGCATGAAACGCCTGCCGATGGCGTGTGTGAGCCCGACGGCTGCATGAAACGCCTGCCGATGGCGTGTGTGAGCCCGACGGCTGCATGAAATGCCTGCCGATGGCGTGTGTGAGCCCGACGACTGCATGAAACGCCTGCCAATGGCGTGTGAGCCCGATGGCTGCATGAAACGCCTGCCAATGGCGTGTGAGCTCGACGGCGGCATGAAACGCCTGCCAATGGCGTGTGAGCCCGACGGCTGCATGAAACACCTGCCAATGGCGTGTGTGAGCCCGACAACTGCATGAAACACCTGCCAATGGCGTGTGTGAGCCCAACGGCTGCATGAAACGCCTGCCAATGGCATGTGTGAGCCCGACGGCTGCATGAAACGCCTGCCAATGGCGTGTGTTGGACCACTTGTTTGCTGAGTATTGGATTATCTGCACGTTGTTGGACGTCACTGTGCCCCTCCAATGGCATCGGCCATTTTGTACCCAGGACAGCCCGCTCCTACATATCCCATCGAGCATTGCGACTGATATGACTGGGCGTCCCCAGTCTGACGTCACAGGTGCTATATAGGAGGCGCCCATGTTTGAAAACTTGCCTTCTGCTAGAAATCATCTGGTGATTGAAGCGCGTCACTTTAAGAGAATAATTCTGTGCAGAGTTCATTCATTCTCTCTCGTTGGACAACGAACCATTCATAACTGAAGTCTGTGGACTAAGAAGGCCAGAGATTTCACTTTGCCGATCGAAGACGTGAGTTAACACGTAACTGGAGACACGGAGTTTCGGAGAGACGAACCGCTACCGTGTTTCATTTTCAAGTCGACTTTGATGGTCAGATCATATTTTTCCTTTTTGTCAAGAAGACCAAAGGACAAAGACTGACCGTTCCCCTGAAGTTAATTGTGGAGGCACATTAACTTAATCCCACTTTTCCTCGCTCGAATTCCCTCATTCGGAAGAAGACGACACAAGTAAAACCCATTTTTTAAAATTTCTTTATTAGAAGGCCTGGGCAGGGTCAGAGGTTGTAGAAGCGATCGGAATCGCTGGTTAGGATCTCATGTGTTCTGAATAATATGTACATGTAACCTTGCTTGTTGAAACTTTGATGTGTTATGTAATATCGGGATCCGCCGTGTCCCCCAGAGCTGTTTGTGTTTACTATCTGAACGCGGGTGCGTTGCAAGACTGGACTGTTAAAACGACCTCATGGTAAAATTCTCCATTTTACCTTTGTCTTCAATCGCACTGTGCTAGCTTGCCGCCAAAAGTTATCAATCCTTTGTGGTTAGGAGTTAGGGGGAAGTTTTATGATCAGAAGATCATAAAGGACAGTCGGAGCTGTGCTCCAACCCCCACCACTCGCCACCACTCATATCCCCCTCTCCCTTCGTCTGTAGTGCCATAAACTGCTGGTTGACTCAATACATACCCACTACCGTTTGTTGATTTTGCTTATTTAGATGTGTTACCCCTGTGTTTGTAGAATTTTGCATGTTGAGTAGGTGAAAATTAATAAATATTCACATAGATAAAGAGAGAGCGTTTGGTGTTTCATTGTGTGCAAAAAGTGATGTGTCAGTCAAAATAAGGTTCAAGTTCCACACGTTTCGGCAGAAACGGTCGATTAAACAGTGACATCTCCGGCAATAGTTATTAACTATTACGGAGTATTTAACGGTTGTAATTGTCAGAGGCGTTGAGCCACAATTACAACACCAGAAACATCTCTGGTCTCGATTCGTAAATGAGGATTTATGGTTAAGAAATTGATTTTGTCAGATTATGATTTGTAATTATAATTATTGATCAAGATTATTCAATCAATAATCATAAACCTAACACATGGCGTCCCTTTGACGGGCCTTAAAAAGACAGACATCAAATCACTGTTGCACAGAATGAACAGTTGTGATCTCCGTTAACAAGACGTTTATTGGGAGACTTGAGTTTCGCACAGAACGTTTGTGAATTAGGGGATTTCGATTAGGTTGTGCTCAGTTCTACTGCAAAGGATAACATTAGCTGTCAGAGGTGTTTGTTGTGGATGCAAGGTGAAAGTTGGTTTAACTTGTGGAAAAGTTAAAGTTAATTTCCAGTCGCCAGCCTGCTGCTGCAGCTGTAAAAACCTGCGCTGATAAGCAGCAGACCTGCCCCAGTGTCGGCTGGGCGTAATTACAGTTGTGACCAACATTCTCCCAGTCAGTTAGAGAACAACACCTACATCTGGTGGCCATTTAATAGATTACAGATTGCAGCTGGATTTCCCAAACCGCAGACCTGCACTCAGTACCATCTGGTGGTCACTAGTGCGAATTGCATTTCCTACTTTGATATATATATATTTTTTAATCACTCAATTCATTAACACAGGCAGATTATTCCATCACCTATGATCAAAAGGGTATAACTTAAAGTTGAAAGTTGAAGTTACAGATCATTCATTGCCACTTTTGGATAAAATGTAAGCATTTTTGCTGGGTTTTAGTGTGTGAAGCATGTTTTGATCTGACTCATAAAACTAACTTAGTTGTCTAACAGGAAGGTAGGTGATTCATATTAGAGAACACTAACATTTATTTGAAGCTAAGAACAGCATTGAATGTTTAGTCTCGTTTTCCCATTTTTTAAATTTTATTTTGAACTTGGTTTCTGGGTTATTTCAAAAAATTCTTTCCCTTCATGAAGTTCAAGCAATGAGTGATGAAGCTAGGACTGAATGTAAACCAATGCTCAAAATTTCTCAAAGTTTGCCAGGTGAAGAAATAAGGTTTGAAAGTAGAAAGAGATAGACCTGAGAGACAGCAGTGTTTGGCAAATTGCGAAAGAGGAAGGAGAGAGGAATAATCAGAGTAGGGTAAAAGTAGGCTGATGGACAGAGACGGCGGAAGACCTGAAAATTTAAAATGAGACAGGGCATGAGGACTGGATTAGAAACTTGGAACATGACTGGCAGAAATGATGGAGTTATGAGTTACAGCCAGCCAAAATTCGCTGGAGGTAAGAGCTACGTCCATTAAATGAACTTACTAATATTGACAGTACATGGATTGTTTAGTAAGTTTGTTATTTGCTGCGGCAGTATTGCAGTTAATGTTCAAATTGAAAACACTTAAACCAGGAAGGTGCTGTAAATCAGTTGACTCAAACTGAACAACGCAGCGCCAACCCGATATGCAGAAAGAAAGTGTGCTCCACGATTAGATGGGATAAAATATAGATAAGATGTATATTAAAACAGTAAAAGGTTCCTTAGCGCCTGATTAATAAAGGAAGAAGGTTTGTATAAATGTTTGAATGTGTAAATGAATATTTAAATGTTCTATGGAGCAAACAGGTTGCTTTTAAAAGTACATCCCCCCACTAGAGAGAGCTAATACGAAGGTTTACTAGTTTTAATATAATAAGCCAAGTAAGGTCGCAGACGATTAAAATAATTTGCATTGCATTTAATTTATTGTACCGAAAAATATAGAAGGCGATGGTTACAAATTTAATAAATATACGTGGTAAAAGCACTCAAGGGAAAGACTGTCAAGGATAAACGGGGGTGGTAAATATTTAAGGTAAAATTCATGGTAAATAATGAAGCAAAAGATTTAAAGCAGCATATTGATAGAGTTACTTAAGGTATTTACGTTCTGTATATTTTTTAGCTATAATGATATGTTCACATGGAAGGCTCTGACAACGAAAGGATTGAGAACCATCTGCTTGAGAGACCATCATTTTTAACTGAGATTGTATGGACCATAAAGAACTGAAACGAGGCAAACGAGCCGCAGGAATCAGAGGTAGCTTACGTCATGACAAAATTCAGTGGCGAGAATAAACCAGTCTAGGCAGCTCCCGATTGAGCGAGTTTGGACGCTGCTTTGGCAAAGAAGGATTGGTGATATGATAGAAAAATCTGGAAGCCATGTTTGAAAAGGTCGACAATAAGAGAGGAATAGGTATCACACTTATTCTACTCTCAGATAACAGAGCAGAAGACGTCTCTGAAATGCTTAAAGGCGGCCGAAAGCTCATCAAAAGGGATTATTAGAAAGGTGGGGAGTAGATAATTTAAACACAGCATTAAGCCATCAAACTCGGGAGATAGTATATTAGAGAAAAGATGAATGAGCTGCCCCTGCAGGATTTAGAGCGGCACCTGAGTGAGATGTTAGAATGCATGGAAGTACATGATCTACCTTAATGTAACAAGGAGTGGGAAACACAGCGTGCTTAAAGGACAAATGAATGAGGAAACAGTTCAGAAAGAGAATGGAGTGATACATCTCACCCTTAGAGACGAGCCAGGACGAGTGTTGCGATGCTGAATGTCTGTGGGAGGAGCCAGGAGCGAGTTGTACGTTGTCGGAGCTGAGGAAATGCTGATGTGGCAGAATTGGAGGCGAACTACCGGAGGAGCTGAGTAAAGAAGATATGAAACTCTGGAGAGAATCCATGGACGAGATGAATGAAGCATGGAAGATTGTGGGATGACCGGCGTAGAAGAAGACATCAGAGCCTGGGGAGCGGGAAGATCGGTTTGAGAGACGAGATCGGAGGAGAACCACTGGAGAAGCTGGGCCGGGTGACGCGGGGGCGGAAGCCACGATGAAGGCAGGGCGACTTCAGCAACAGTTAGTAGATGGATTGGAGTTCTTAAGGCGCTTTCCACATGCCCGGAGCTGAGACGAGGGGAAAAGGGGCCATTAGGCGGGAGGCCAGTCAAATGCTCCTACAAGCGGAGGAGGAGGAAGGAGGGCGGAGTTCGACACAAACAGTACGAGGAACCGCCAAGTCGCCAGAAACTAGTCGGACATGTCGCAGCTGATCATCGAAGCACAGCAGAAGAGCGGTGTTTTCCATGCAGAGGGTCGAAGCACAGCACAAGAGCGGTGTTTTCCATGCAGAGGGTCTTTAAAAGTGATGCTCTGGGAGATGATTGGCTGAGGAGGAGTACGGACCTGCCGTTGATTGGAGCAGCCAGTGAGGAGTGATTGGACGTGGCGGGGGTGGTGAGTCTTCCATGTTGAATTTTCGTTTAAACTCCATTTGTCAGGTTTTAGTTATAAGTGACAGTTTAAGAGTGCTGCATAGCTCAGTGGTAGAGCAGCTGTGCTATATACAGAGGTCACAGGTTCAAATCCCAAACTTAATCATTTACTCTACCCCCCCCCCCCCACCCCCCATGTCTCTGTCCTTCTTCTTGTCAAGCTACTAATGATCAAAGGCCACTAGTAACACAAAAGTATAGTACCACAGACATATATTATCATACCTTTCCTTTGGTTTAAAGTTCTTTTAATGAGATGCCAGATGGAGCGCTGTAATGACCACAGTTTTCTCTTGCTCTACAGAGGACAGAGTAACGCAGTGTTGCCAATCCCCCACCTATTATTGTACACTGCTGGTCAGCTGGCTGAAGAAAATAAACTGTTTTTCTCATACTTACAGAAAAGACCCACTCTGAAGTTCTAAAGTAACACTGTTTTAAAACTAAAGTGGGTAAGCTTTTTAAAAAAACAGACATTAAATCACATTTTTAGTTTTACTTCTGTTTTTCCAGTTTTATTTCTGTTAACATCATCATACCGTTAAACCATGGTATTTTTACTCAAGGTTTTGCGACATCTCAACACAGCCTATGGTTACATATATAGTATTTATAACAAACAAGCTGCTAAAAGGTCTTTACAAATTTAAGGAATTCCAGTTGATGGTATTGCAAGAAGATCCATAATCCTAATAAACAGACACAAACAAGCCAAAGCAAAAGTGGCTGCTACTGACAGAGAATCAGGCCAACCAACTTGTATAAATTATACAGGTTTGTTCTGATTCATGTAGTAAAGAAAGGAGAATGAGAAATTTAACAAATATAAACAGAGACAAATATATAGCTACACTGATAGAAAGTTATTTGTGTCAATTGCAGACCTTCTCTTAGAAAAAAACATTTTCTGTAATAGGAGTTCCTATAAATCACAGATTCACCTGGGGCCATCTGAGAGGATGGTGTGTGTGTGTGTGTGTGTTGCGGAGTGGGGCAGACTTGTCAAATATAACACAGAGAGGAAAGCGCACTTCCTTAACCGTGGAGCTGCCACAGTTATTGTACAAGAAAACAGATTTTTCTCTGAGTAGTCATATTTTCTGACTCTTTCTTGAGATTTACTCTCTCCCTAGATTAAGGTAATCCTGGAGTAATACTGAACTAGAAGCCTATGTTATACCATTAAATGGCACAAAAATGACCACACAACCTAACCACAAAAACACACACGTATATGCCAAGGTAATTTCTTAATGTGTTTTAGGTTCCCAATGAATAAAACCCCTCAGGTAAAGGGAAGTCATCTATCCTCAACTCTGCTATTGATTCATTTACTAACAGTCTATAATGATCTCAGTATCTAGAAACAGACAATCTTGTATTGATTGCAAGCTACTCCCTCAGGGTCATTCAGCTTTAAGTCCAGCCTTTGAGGAAAACCATGAAATCAAATTAATCTTGTTAAACTGCTCTTACCGTCAAACTGAGGCAATTTCATGTCAATATCCAGTCCTTTATCCTAGCCTTGTGTTACATTAGGTAAAGCAGTTTTCAAGCAAGCTAAGGGATTTCACTGTGGTCTTCTCGCACATATTGCTCATCATATAGCGGCATGTCTGCTTGATGACAGCAGTCACTCCAAGCTTACATTTGACAAGCAGTGCTAAGAAACTGACATGGACTACTGCCACTCTGAGTTAGTGATGTGCCAGTGACACTAATGGACTGCCACTCTGTGCCCTCTCTGACTGCTGTCTGTAGCCTATCTGTCCTGAACTGTGTCTCGGGTACATGTGCATGAACCCTGCTCCAGAGGAGGCTCACATGAACATGTTCTGAATATCCATATCTATAAAAACTTGGGGGACAAAACAACTATTCAGTAGACTTATTCATACCCAAAGTACCCTTGTATTTGTAGATAGATTGGCGCAATTATTCACAATGACCTAGTCATACCATGTTAATGAAGTAAAAAGTTCCTTACTTTCATAAAGCTTTTTTCTTTCTGTGGGAATTTAACATTCAAGGTTCAAATGTTGAATCTGACCTTTTACTGTCTTAACTTAGATAGACTTTACTAACTGACTCACTCCTAAACTTAAAATGTGTTAATTTATCGATAAACATCACAGGCATGTTTTCAAGTTGTAGGAGACAACCATAGTAAATCCCTGTGGGAACAGAAGAAGTCTCAAGATATTAAGGTTAAACTGACAACTCTTTCTTTATTTGAACATTTTACCTGTTTAACATTTGACATACTCACTAAATCTGTCAGTCCACAGAAAATAAAAGTTCCGAAGTTCACACATAGAAAGAATCTGCATTTAGTCCAAGAGTTATAGATTAAGAAAAATTGTTAGTTAGTCCAGATGCGACAAAAGTATGGAAGCAAATCGTTACCATATTTCAAATGAAAAAGCATTTTCAGAAATGCTTTTTCATTTTAAGAATGTGGCTGCATTGTTTGACTCATAAATTAAATTAGTAATCAATAATCCTATTTGCATTTTAATTTTCTTCTTCAAGACTGCTCACTCTTTCACTTAATTAAAATGAAAAAGACATTTGAGATTTATTTTTCAAAATGTACCCCAGCAAATAGATACCAAAATTCAATTTGAAATGTAAAATTTGAAAATGAAAAAGCATTTTCAGAAATGCTTTTTCATTTTAAGAATGTGGCTGCAGTATTTGACCCATAGATAAAATTAGTAATCATCCTATTTGCATTTGCAATTTCTTCTTCACGACTGCACATTTTATGCCATAATCAAAAAGAAAACAAAGCAGACATTGCTTTTTGGTTTTCGTGGTCTGCCGCAAAGTACCGCCCAGAACTCAAAAACGAAAAAGCATTCCTTGCGGCGGGTGCAGAAGAGTGACGTCAGCAGCCGCTCTTCCTCAGCTCCCTGCTGACCGAGCTACCCATCTTGTTCGGTAGGGGGCGCTGTGCAGGTCTGCATTGCATTACCTTGCAAACGTGCCGAGAAATTGATTGAATTGCAGCAGGGCCGAGCTCAATTTGTGGCAGTGGCAGGCAGAACTGGTAGTTCCTTTGGCAGGCTGTGGCATCCTTGTGGCAGCCTTATGGCTTGGGACATCCAGCGTGTTTTTAAGCATTTATTTATAATTTTCTGTGAGTGACAATTCAGAATAGCTGCTCGTGCTCTATAATAAACCGGCTGTTTGTGCAATAAATCTTCGTCATCCTTTCAACACGTCACACATACACATAGTGCTATTTATTTTCCATGTCAAGTAAATACAATCACCTTATGTTATGGGTCTAAAGCTGTTTATTAAATAATAATCAATAATGAAATCATTATTTAAAGGTAACAGGCTACAACAACAATGGGATCCCGTTTGCCGATAATCAGCATTAACTTCCACAAAAACAGAGGCAACCACATTGGCAAGCTTTTACGGCCGGTCTCGCACCTTCTGGCATCCTCGCGGAATCCCCTGCCACCCTGAAGCAGGCTGTGGCGGTTCCGGTGGCAGCTTCGGTGGCAGGCTGTGGCGAAACTGCCAGTTCTGCCTGCCACTGCCACAAATTGAGTTCGGCCCTGCTGCAATTCAATCAATTTCTCGGCACGTTTGCAATGTAATGCAATGCAGACGTGCACAGCGCCCCCTACTGAACAAGATGTCTAGCTCGGTCAGCAGTGAGCTGAGGAAGAGCGGCTGCTGACGTCACTCTTCTGCACCCGCCGCTCGGAATGCTTTTTCGTTTTCGAGTTCTGGGCAGTACTTTGCGGGCAGACCACGAAAACGAAAAAGCAATGTCTGCTTTGTTTTCTTTTTGATTATGGCATAAAATGTGCAGTCGTGAAGAAGAAATTGCAAATACAAATAGGATGATTGATTACTAATTTCATTTATGAGTCAAATAATGCAGCCACATTCTTAAAATGAAAAAGCATTTCTGGAAATACTTTTTCATTTCAAATTTTACATTTCAAACTGAATTTTGGTATCTATTTGATGGGGTACATTTTGAAAAATAAATCTCAAATGTCTTTTACATTTTAATTAAGTGAAAGAATGAGCAGTCTTGAAGAAGAAAATTAAAATGCAAATAGGATTATTGATTACTAATTTCATTTATGAGTCAAACATTGCAGCCACATTCTTAAAATGAAAAAGCATTTCTGAAAATGCTTTTTTTTTTTTTATATGGTAACGATTTGCTTCCATACAAAAGCAGTATAATGATTTAATTCTACTTGCAGTTTATTATTTTTCTAAGCTTTTGCTTTATTCTGTTAATTTCCCTATGCTTATTATTGTTAGGTGTTTATTCTTTTGTGTTTTACTGTTTTACATCTAGAATTGTTTTCCGCATAATTTTTGTTAGATGCTTTCCTGGGTTTCTATTTGTTTCTGCTCTGATTAATAATTCTCCCTCCTTCAGCTGCTCTGCCTTTCTCTGTCTGCCTCAGCTGCAACTCATCTCCTCTGATTAGTCAATTTGCCTGCCATCTTTCCCCCCTTCATCAGTGTATATGCTCTCTGGTTCTTTTTGTTTTTCGTTGGTTTCGTCTGTTGACTGCAAGTTCGCTCTACGTCCTTGCCAGTTTCTGCCACATTGTTTCATGTCCTGTTTCATAGTACCACACTTCACCACTCTACCTCTGATCTGCCTGCATTTGAGTCCTTAATTAAACGGAAACATGACAATTTTATTATTTGTGGGATGCAGAAGAGACCTGACTACTATTCAAGCTGTTCAAACTGTTATTAGGACTGCAGGGAAAAATAACCTAGAAATTAGAGTCTGGAAAAGTATAATTTTTAATGTAAAATTTTTCATTTTGTTTATTACTTTATACTTCACTTGTCAGCGGTAGCTTTCAGTGCAACTAAACTGTGGTTCCTACATAATGCACCTTTCGCACCCTGTGCTTGAAGATGTGGCTCTCATCATGCTGGTCTACTTGGAGAGCTCATCGGATGCTGGTACATGCATACATTAATCTGAGATTTGTCTTTTAGTTCTGCTTTTCTTTACCTTGACATCCTAACAAAAGAAATCAAGCTAACTTGGAAATCAAACTGTCACTAACAGCACAGCCTGAATTTATGAATGTTTTACTTCAACAAGAAGGAGTAACCTTTTGGCAAGAGGGAAACAGAGCAGGACAACACAATGAAGTATGTTGGGCAACTTAAAAATGTCCCATTACAACAGCACCCATTAGGTGTGGAGTTCTCCGGGGGTCAGTCCCGGGGTCCTTCGTTTGTATAATTTATCAGATCTCACTAGATTTAATTCTTAGAAAAGATAATGTTAAGTTATCTCGTATGCTGATGAGTTACAGCTCAACATCTTAGTTAAACCCTATGGTTTACTTCTTAATTTTTCCATCTGATCATTTATAGTAAAGTAATTTGCATTTATCACTGATGTTTCCACAATCTGTTGCTCTTATCATATTAAACGTTCCACTCTTTGTTTAGAAATACATGTAAATAGCCTCCACCTGTCTTGCTTATTTTCATCCATGCACCATCAACAACCTTTGTAAATCACTCACTGCCATTAGCACAGCATCTCTCACCCATCCTCTTGTTACCCCTAATACTGAGTATTATCATATGCTTCTCTCTGATTGGCCACATAAATGTGTCTGTGGTTATCGGAACTACAGAGCACACCCCTACCATCCTCAAAAAAGCGAACAACTCTCTTCCTATTAGTAATAGCATCAAATTAAAAAACTCTCCTTCTTAAATTAAAAGCATTGTATAATCTTCCTGGTCCATACCTGTCGGAAATGTTTTAGTCTTACGATCTATCCTGAAGCCTACCAACCTCTTTTTTCCATCTTCCTTCTGTGCATCAGAGCCTTTTCTCACATTTAAACCTTAATTCTGTTTTGTTGTCTCTTTCTTATCATTTCTTGTTTGTCTTTAACTGTGGGGTATTCTTAAGAGTATTAAAAGGCATAAACAAACAGTAATATTATTAAATACAAAGTCACAACTATGTGGACTTTCAGTAGGCAGGAAACCATTTTGGCAGGTAAAGAAGATATCTTATTATAAAGGTAAGGTCAAAACACCTCCAGGATTGAATGACTCAATCCCCAAAAGCAACATTATGTTTCAACAAAACGAAAAAAATAGGGCACTATGCTCGGCAGCTTTCCCCTCTGCCAGTCTGCCTCATGGTGTTGAGATTTTGAGGAAGCAGGGCAGCATGTGAGAAGATCTGGATTGTGTAGGAGGTGCTGGGTTGACTGCAGCGCTGTGAGGGAAAAAAACACGGTCACCATTCCAAGATTTCAAAGATTGCATCTTCTTCTTACTGCGAACTTCTGTGAGACGCTGTTTCACAACAATGTGCTGTGTTGTTTAAAAAAATTTTTATTCACTTTGAAATGCTTATATTTATGCATGTAATCACATTTACTCAGAATGGCTGTTAATATGTTTTTCTACAGTAAAGTTTCATATCTTACTTTTTTATGTTAAATGCAGTACCCATCTTTATCTTTGTACAGTGCTGTGAAAAAGTGTTTTTTCCGTCACAAGTTTTTTCTCTTTCTGTTTTTGGTCATACCGACATGTTTAGTATCATCAAACAAATTTTAACACAAAACTTGAGTAAATACAAAAGGCAGTTTTCAAATGAAGATTTTATTTATGAAAGGAAAAGCTGATACAAACAAATCAATGTGAAAAACTAATTGGCCCAAAAATCTTATGACTTGGGGTTTTTCTCCACTCTTCTTCACAGAATTGTTTTAATTCAGCCACACTTGAGTTTCTTTAAGAATGAAAGACCGGTTTAATGTCATGCCACAGCTTCACCATCAAGTTTAAGCCTGGATTTTGACTGGGCCATTTCAGAATCAGTGGGTTGCCGGCTCCTGAAGCCCGAATGCCGTCCCAGACCATCACACTACCATGGCCATGTCTGACGGTCAGTTTGATGTTCTTATCCTGAAAGGCCATATTACTTTACATTGAATGTTACAGCATGCACACTTTCCAAGAAGTTCCCTTTTGTCTCGACATTCCACAGAAAGTTTTACTAAACGTCTTGGTTATCATCAAGATGTTTATTTTTGAAGATGTGAGGTAGACTTGGAGTATTTATTGGTCAGCAGTGATTATCACCTTGGGGTGACTGTGAGGAAGAAGAATAGCTGTCCACAATCAGATGTTTATTGGTTTAAAATGTGAGTTTGTTTTTTAAATGTGGCTTTTTTCAAGTGTGGCATTAGTACTACCTGTTATGATTCTGGCACATCTGCTCTACCCTGTCTCCCTGGCTGCAATCAGCAGATTAGATGCACCTGGTGGCTGCTGCAGTGTAGTGCAATCTGTGGAATGCCAAGCACCTGTGTCTTCCCTGATATATACTGACTCTGACAAGCAGACGGTGCCAGATTTTTGAAAGCCATTGTGTGAGTAGATATCCAGCGTTCCTTCCTGTCTGATCATTGTTCTTGACCTTGCCTTGCCTTTTGGATTTATGCCTCTGCCCGCTCCCTGTCGGACTATTTGGATTTTGGTTGTCGACCTTGTTTCCTGCATCTGGTTTATGCCTCTGCTTGCCCCTTGCCTGACGCCTCTTGTTCCGATCGTTGACCCTGTTTCTGTCCTTGGATTATTGAGCCAGCCTAGCCCTCGGATTATTCAGCCTGGAGTCACTTCTTACCTGTGGTGTGGATATCACCGCCTGCCGCCCACTGAGGTTTCCCCTCTGGGTTTCAAGTTCCACTCAAGACAAAAGCAGGTTAGTGACTTTTCTGATCCCTGCAAAATCTGGAGAGACTACAAGTCACTAATCCCTCTTTCTGCCTCAGTGATTCCTGAAAGCTGTGAGGAGTGTTACCTGTGTGATGTTTTCCTGTGGCTGAATGCACTCAATGTTGTCGAGCCAAGCCTTCTCGTCGCCCCCCTGCGTGGTTGTTGCACCCTTTGCCAATTCCCCCTCGCCCATGGTCACATATTGCGATGGATTTTGTGACAGGTCTACCGATTTCTAATGGTCACTCTGTACTACTAACCATAATTGACAGATTTTCAAAAATGGTTCATCTGGTGCCATTGGAGAAGCTTCCATCTGCTAAGGAGATGGGTGAGATATTGACCCGAGAAGTTTTCAGGCTCCATGGAATCCCTAATGACATTGTTTCCGATAGAGGACCCCAATTTGTGTCATGTTTCTGGAAGGAGTTTTGTTCTTTGTTGGGAATTTCTGTTAGTCTTTCCTCAGGGTTTCATCCTCAGTCTGATGGCCAAACCGAGAGAGCCAACCAAGAAGCTGAAACCAAACTTCGTATCTTATGTGAGTCTGACCCGACCAAGTGGTCACAAAATTTGCCCTGGGTTGAATATGCCATGAACTCTATGCAATCAAGTGCCACTGGTTTGTCTCCTTTTCATGTTGTGTTTGGTTTCCAGCCACCCATGTTTTCAGTTCAGGAAAGAGAAGCTAATGTTCCGTCCGTCCAAGCGGCTGCCCTACGGTGCCAAAGAATATGGAGAAAGGCCAGGAGGTCGATGATCAGAATGTCACTGGTTCAGTCAAGAACGGCCAACTGGAGACGGATCCCTGCCCCTAAGTACCAGGTGGGGCAGAAAGTTTGGCTCTCCGCCAAGGACCACCCATTAAGGGTAGAATCCCAGAAATTGGCACCCCGATTTGTTGGACCTTTCCCAATCTCCAAGATCCTCAACCCTGTCACTGTACGACTGAGATTGCCCAACTCCATGAGGATTCACCCCACGTTCTACGTTTCTCAGATCAAACCCTTCGTGGAGCCCCGACCTGTTTTGTCTACTATTGAATCACAAACACGGATTCAATTGAGTAATGATGTTTTTGCATTTTCAGATTCTTTAACTTACTGGGGCCAACTATGGCTCAGTGGGAAGAGTAGTCCTCTTGCAATCCAAATAGTTGTGGGTCAGATTCCAGCCTTCTTCTGCCACAGGTTGATGTGCCCCATGGGCAAGGCACTTAACCTTAAGACGTCTGCCAATCTGCATATTAGTGTATGAACATGTGTGCGTTTTTGTGAGTCCAGTGAATGTGAATGTGGTTCTAGTGTAAAGTGCTTTGAGTTGTCGGTATGACTCTTAAAGCGCTATATAACATCACTCTTTTTACTTCATGTTATTGAACAGGTTGTGTTTTAGTGATTTCTTAGTTCTGCAGGTTGAGCAATACTCAGGCCTGAGTGTGAATGGTAAAAATGAAGTCAGCTTTCCAGAATATATGGTTGATTACAGTTCATTTCTATTTTAACAAGATGGTAGAGACTAGTTTTTCACCCAGGGCCAGTTGGGTTTGAATTGCTTATTTCCCTAAATGAAAAAACGTATTTTGCAAACAGTGTTTTGTATTTACTCGGATTTTGCTTGACGGATATCCACATTTCTTTGATATTCTAAAAGATTTAAGTGTGATAAAAAGGCAAAAAAACAGAAGAAATATGTAGGGGTGCAGATACTTAACAGCACTGTATACATTTTATCTTATTTTATTTTTGTTATTTTTTACTGTATGTAAATCTCTGTGTTCTATTTGCATTTTGCTGCTAATACACTGAATTCCAGACTGAGCAACCAATAAAGAATTACCTTATTCTATTTGAAATAAACGAAGTTCTATATAAATTGGTGTTGTTTTTGTTTCTTTTAGCAATAATTAGGGTTCTTTTATGGGTTTTTTAGGGTTCTTTTATGCCAATTACCAAACACATCTTAAAAAAATCTATTGTTACTGTTACTTACATTTCTAATGCAACTGGATTTTTAAATCAATTTAGAAATCAACCTGAGTTCCATTAAATTACATTTACACCAAGGTGTCAACTAAAACTCACCCTACATTGATGTTGCCTTGATCTTTTTTTCTGAGGACAGTTATTTTTTTCAAACAAAGCAAATGTGAGCCTCTCCAGCTATAGCTCATTAAAACTGAAAGCTTTGAATCTGTGTGTGTCAGTGTTGCGGTAGCATTAAAAATAAAGCATCAGCATGGCTCAACACAGTGGACCCCCGCATTTCAGTCTGGACATATAACCCTAAGTTTTTTTAAGAAAACAAAAAGGGGAATGTTGGGTTTTTATTGTTGCCTGTAGAGGTATTAATATATGTTTCAGAGTCTCTTAATGCATCCGTAGAGCTTCTTATCACTTTCCTCCAGGGAGCTTGGCCATGTGAGCCGCAGAGCAGGGAATTATGAGAGTGGGGCGCCCTTCCCATCAAACGGTGTCAGGCTGGGCTTATCATGGGAGCTGCAGGGGAGGGGGGTCCCCTGCTGACCTTTGGAGTGACACCTGGCATGGCTGCCTCAGCCAAGCGGGGAAGTGGGTTTTTTGTCACTATGACACCCCCGTTGCTCTCGACCCCAACACACATGCACAGAATGATTATCTGATTTATGCCTACAGTGGCCATTCCCTCACACAGCAGCAGAAATATTTGGAAGCATGCACACAGGCTTTTGCTGTCATCTCACATCCTCTGAGTTTTAGAAGTCTAGAGGAGGTTGGAACACAAGAGTAAGGACTATGATGTGAAGGGGGTAGCAGGAAAGCAGACAGACAATGTAAAAAAAGATGTCGATGAAAGCTTGTACCACAGAAATTCAGGGCTTTGTTACTTCTTTTTATCGAATATAGATGATGCAGGCAGCTCTTACCCTGTCACCATCCTATTTCTTCAAATGTCACCTGCGATGTTGGAGCTGATATTTATGACTGGGAAACTAGCGGGGGCTGGACGCTTAAAGCACTGTATATCATAGATAAGCGCAATAATGTGTATACTGTTAGGTTAGCTCATTTAATCAGCAGTGAAAATTACCTTTTTTCATTACCTTCTAACAACAGCTCTACAACAGCACATAGTAGCATTTTGCTGTTTTAAGGTCATTTAAAGCTTGTATTAACACTTTCCATTCATTTTAACATTTTTCTTCAATTTAAAATTTATAGAGCAGATGACAAGTTATCTCAGTGCACAACAAAATAAAATAAAAAATCTAATTCATGTCCAATTCCATGCAATAAAATTCAGCCTAATTAATTTAATTATATCAACTTAAAGATCATAAATCACAAAGTTTTTAGATTCAAATTGAATGTTATACAGTTTCAATCAGGACTTTGCATGGTCATGTTTGGCTGGGAGTTCACATGACCAACGTGCAGATCAGGAGCTTCAAGTCGCATGGTGAGTGGATCAGTTCTTTTAATAACAAAACACTAGAAAACACAGGGAAACGTCCTGCTGTTCAAATCGTATGTGAAACATTATGCATTAAGGTAAAAGTTATATTAATTAACTACATTACTGTCATTCAAATGCAACATATGTCCGCTCCAAGTTCCTTAGAGCCGAAGAAAGCATGCGCGAAAGGTACATTGGTTGACCCGGCCGGAGTAAGACGGACCGAAACGGAACTGAAAGTTGGAGTTGTTCCAAAATTTGACGGAGAACGATGGAGAGCGGGTCCGTCGATGGTGACGTTCGGAATAGTCACGGAGAATGTGGAACTGTTCTCATTAATTAACATAACAAAGGAGTTGCTCTGTCGGTTTGACCAGAACATAGCACGAACGGACGATGTGGAATTCTTTCGCCTCCCTCTACAAACATAGACATTAATCCGTAGCCGCCCTATCGAACGCTAAATGGCATTCCGACGTCGCCACCATTTTTGTGGAGTCAAGTCGGAGAACCAAAATGCCTCTTACGTGTGCACCATGGAAATGCTCGAACCATTTACGTGTCCAAACCAAATCATGGAGAGCTGCGCTTTTTTGTAAGAGTTCTCATAAAAATTCAGACTTTATTCTTGCTATTTCAAAAAAAAAAAATTATTTGGGCCTAATTCTCCATTGTACCTACAAGCATAAATGTGTGTGTGTGAATAAATAAGGTGAGGCATTAACGTAAATCTCAGTTAAAATGTGCTTTATGAAATAAAGTCCCTTTATTTGTATTAGTTCACATTGCAGCCTTGCCTCCAGCAATATGGCGGTTACATCTCAGCAGCGGGCCAACCCAGTCAAAAAGGTGTCTAAGTATGAATGTCTATGTCTACGAACAACTGTAGCAGCTTCGCGGGCAGGAAGGAGCCGGCAGTGTTGGTTTTTGAAAATAAGGTAAATTTTATGGTTTCATAAAATTTTAATTTCAAACTCTCTGATAATGGTTACTAGTGTGTAAGTGTGTAAATAAAAATTAACATAACGCAACAATGTAGTTTAAAAAAAAAACTTTATTCAGAAGGTGTGGCAGCTTTTATTTTGCTGTTGTAGTGCGCCCCAATCAAATATATGTAGCAGAAACCCTGGGGTATGTAGATAATATATACAGACACCCCACAGAAATGTGTAGTGTATGTAAATTTGGATATTTGACCACTTATCTTGGCATTTTGGTAGGGTTCATTTAAATCAGCTAGTTTCCTGCCACATGCTGTTTTTAAGCATAGTCAATAAACTTGACTATGGAGGATTGAGGTCGGTGTCATTCCAGAAAGTCTGTGTTGATGTGTATTTGGGGTCCTGTTGGAACACCCAATTTTGTCCAAGTTTCATAAATCTGACCTAAACTGCAGCTCTTAGAAGAATGCAAATTGGTCAAGATGCTCCTGAACACCACAGGAACCACCATTGTCCAAGCCAAACTTGGCTTCCATAAATTGGAAGCCTCTAGAAAACCAAGGTTAGTTTCCAAAGTGAAGAGAGTTTTGTATTGCCATGGAATGAGAGGGTACCAAGAAAGAAGTGCCCACTCCAAAATCTACACCTGAAGCAAAGCTGAATTTTGAAGCTGGCAACTTGGCAAAGCAAATACCTTCTGCATTAAAGTTTTAGATCAGAGGGGAGACAAATGCCCCTTTTCCACTGGCTCGTTTTAGCCAGCGCGGCTCTGCACTACTCGCTTTCGCTCTACTCGGTACAGTAACTGTTGTTTTTCCACTGACCCCCCCAACAGCTGAAGATATGGCGACTGAAGCCATGAGTGTAGGCTCAGGGGTTCTGATGTTAGGGGGCGTGTGGCAGGAGAAGCAGAGAGGAGAGACGCTGCTGTCTGGATGGTGAAGTTCCAATGTTTGCCTGAAGAAGTTACAATTTTGGACTTTATAAAAAGGTTTTTGTTTCAGCCATGGCAATAACGAGGACAAGGACTTAAAAGCGCAAAACCGCGTGAAGTTAGTTTTAGGTTGGATATTTGTGCTCCGCGGATTCACCGGGGCATTTCTCCTGTTTGATCTGAGGCAGGCAGTCTGATTACGGGCAGCTGCTCTCTGCCTGCTACCTCCTCCTGCAGACGCTGGTTCACTAAAGGACCGTAAATACATTTCCGAACCAAACACGTTGTTTCATGGTGGTTTTGTTTTGTGTGTTTTGGGGGAAATGTTTGTGGCTCTGAATAGCTGAGTTTATGTGTGATCAGCTGGTTTAGGATGTTATTACAAACAGCGCTCTGCCTGCATTTAATTCAGAAGCATTTGTCCTTTTTCTTTTCTGTCAGCCTTCAGGCATAGTTTATGACCCATAAATGGTAAAATTACACATTTGACCTGCTCCGGCCACTGTGGTCCTTAATATTATTGTAGTTGCACTTGAGTTTTACTGTCTCAACGAAAAACTAATTTTTTGTCCTCCCATGGCCAATCAGTGAACAGCAGTCTGTTCACGTCACATGTAGTCCCTACTCAGCCCTGGTTGTACCTGCTCAGGAGCAGGGACCAAAAAAGTAGGTACCGGTACGAAAAAAACTGCAATGGAAACGCTCGCAAGGCGAGCCGAGTGGAGTCGAGTAGGGCCAAATCGAGCCAGTGGAAAAGGTGCAAAAAATTTTGTTACTTGGCTACACCAGCTAGAATTTGATTGGAGGATCAAAGAAAGGCTTTCAAACCTAAATAGGCAGTACCAGCAGTCAAGCATGGTTTTGGTAGCATCAGGCTGAGTGTCTGTTTTACTGCGAGGAGGGCGGAATAAGGAGGACCATTTCCAAATGTATTAACTGTACCTAAAATCAACAACTAGACCGCTAAAACGTTGAAACAAGCTGGAGGTTTGGTGTAGATGTGTAAGGTGGGGGGTTTAGGCATTTGTCTTGGTGCACAGGTTTGCTATATCCATCTGTGTCAAATGAGTTAGGGAAGTAAGGGAGTTGGGTAGTCACATCTAAAATAAATTTCTCGAGGATAAAGAGACAAAGGTGGAAGACTGACAAATAAGACGATAAGCCCAGACTGACCAATTTTAGGTTTTTCTATGATTCACCACTACCTGCACCTCAGAGAATTCAGCTCATTTTCACACAAAAAACAAGCCTGTAACAACTGCTACATGCTGACATCTGACCCCTGGACACAGGGGTGAAAGATAGATTTTTAGAAAAATAAAATACCTGCTCAACTGTAAGAGTTAATAAATGGTAATTAGCAAGGTTTTTGTGGTTTATGCCTTGTGGCAATCAGCCTCATCATTTGAATCTTGAGATTTACTCTAACATGTATTTGTTTAATTCAAGATTAAAGAGGAAAGTCCTTTACACCCTTTAAAAAAGGAAGATGGATTTTTTTCTCTGCTGAGAATACGATAACGTTTCCAGTACATAGCAATAGGGTGCATGTTGCTCTCTCAGTTTTCAGACCCTTGTGTATTCAGCCTTCAGTCACGCTGGAGGGAATGCGCAGCATTGAGTAATACTGCACAACTTTGAGGTATGGCCCTAACACAACTCTTTTTCAGAGCTGACAGCAGCATCTGTGTAGGCTCGCAGCCCAATTATTCTAGATAAGAAAAAAAGTGACAAGATTTAAAGTTGCGCTTGTGTCGTGAAACAAACACACAAACAAACTTAAATATTTTACTGTGAGCTGACTTTGATATAATAATAAATTTCTAAATTGTGACGTTGGCAAAAAGAAACCTTAGCTTCTTTCTCTCTCTTAACACTGCCTCAATATTGGACTTTTGTTTTCATCCTATAACACAATACTCTCTAATTGGGAAGAGACAGGAAAATGCATTAATGTGAATAGCTAGAATTAATGAGGACTCTTCTGTCTGCTTAAACACAGATAATCAGCTAAGTGGCCCTCTGGATGCAGACATGGAGCACCCCAGTGTGTACACTACAGCTCTTTGTTTTCTCCACTGTTCACAATCTGCAGATGATTCACAAACTCACAAAAGAGCACCATTTAGCAGTCCCAAATTTTGAGGAGAAACAAATGCACAAAAATACATACACAAGCATTTCCATACAACACACACATACGTACATGCACACTTGATGGGGTATAGATGTAAACCGACTCTGTGCACATGAACAAATTTCAATGCACCCAGACACACAGATATTTCCACAAACAATCATGTGTGCACTTATTATATATGTGTATATTGTACATTGTAAATATGTATATTCTGTAATGCAAAAACAAAACAATGGAGCAAAGTGTACAAAGAGTCAAATTTCTTGTGTGTATGTACGAACTTGGCAATAAAGCTGATTCTGATTCTGATATTTAATTGCACTGAGCAGACAGGGGGAAAAGGCTATTATGAAATACATAACTTCAGATCTAAATTATCATGTCAAGGAAAATAATAATAATGGTAACAATAACGGGGGAGGAAAATTATGCCTCCTTATCCATTTGCTTTCTCTCCCAGAGACATTCAAACAAAGACAAAAATCCACTGGATTTAATTTATTAACGGTATGTTTTGGTCCACTGTGGATTGGTATTGAGATACTCAGGCATGTAGTTCATTTTGATTTATTTTCTGATGCTGTCATAATCTGATTGAAGTTGACAGCCTCTGATCTTGGTGAGAATTACAGAATAAAACTGCTCTGAGAAAAAGAGTATTACTGACTGCGGACCTTACAGTTTGATGTCATCTTCATGCACGTAAAAATGATCTTAAACTTGCTTACACAAAAAACTGTAGGGTTATTTATTTAACCCAAATGCTGAGTTCATGCTGTTGAGACAGAGGTTGGGTAGTTTTAACCAGACACTGGGGCAAAAGTTGTTTGAAGTTGAAAGAAGCCTCATCACTCTTTGAACTATTTTGAACTATTTAACATCCTGATCAGACTTGACTGAACTTCTCATCCAGGATAAAATAAGAAATGGTAAGCTGGTACCATTACGCTGAATAATAAAGTTAAAGTCAGACTTTTATGTTTATAATTTTGGTTCACATAAAATAATTTTTTTTCACTTTAAATAACAGCCTTTTCAATGATAAGCAGTAAATACAAGGTGGTCCTGGCTATGTTCAATATTCACACATTGAATAAAAGTGACTGAACATGTCAGGATTATTAGTGTCAGATGGTCTGGTCAAGGCAACAGAATAACATTTCTGTAGGCATCATACATCAAACCTGGAAGTGGATTGGCTACAGCTGCAGAAAACCACACCGAGTGCTACTACAACAGTTAAGAACAGAACTCTAAGACAAAAATTCAAACAAGCTCACAAAAAATGGACAATAACAGATTGTGAAAACATTGCCTCGTCCAATGAGTCTCGATTTGAAATGTGACATTCAGATGGTAGGGTCAGAATTAAGTGTACACACCATGCATGAACACATGGATCCATCTTGGCCCACATCAATGCTCCAAACTACTTGTGGTTGTGGAAAGGTTTGGGAGATAATTCCTCACCAGACTTTGGGGCCCTCAATACCAAGGGAGCCTAATAACACAGCCTACCTGAGCATTGTTGTTGAAAAGGTCCTTTTCTGTGTGGCCACACTGGTCCCATCTTCTGATGGTTATTTCCAGTAGAATAATGTACCATGTAACAAAGCTTAAATCTTCTCAAACCAGTTTCTTGAACTGGGCAATGTGTTCAGTGTTTTCCAAAGGCCTTCACAATCCCCAGACCTCAATCGAAAAAGAAGGATGTAATGGAATGTGAGATAAGCAACATGGCTGTGCAGCCAAGAAATCTGCAGTGGCTGTGTAATGCTTTCATATCAATATGGAGTAAAATCTCTGTTGAATGTTTCTGACATTTTGTAAATTAATGCCACGGAAAATTGAGGAAGTTCTGAAGGCTAAGGGGGGTACAACTAAGTGTACCTAATAAAGATGAGTGTACCATGAGTATGAAAAAATATGCAAAAGGGTCCTGGGTTAGAATACTGAGGGGTATTTGCAGAGTTGTGGCAGGTTTTCATAATTACCCTGTACATATACAGGTCCTTTCTGGGTATTCTGGCTTCCTCCCACCATCTAAATGCAAGCATGACAGGTTAATTGGGCACTCTAAATTGCCTTTTGCTAACCTTAACATTAGACAGCCATTTTACCAAATTTCTGGGGTTGAAAACCTACACCAGCTGGACAAACGCGCAACACAACTTCTTCAATCTGGATCGGTCTGTATTTGATCCAGGACGGGGTTAGCAAAATAACCCAAACTGTTTTTTCTTTTAAATCTAGATATTTTTAGTGTATCTGCACCTCATTTCTTGTTGTTTTTCTGTGTGCATTCTCAACGAAATGCCACTGAATAATAAGCAACCAAAAACAGCTATCTGACACCTGACAGTGAGATATAGAGTAATTTATTCCCTGATAAACAGGTTTACTTCCCTTAAGAAAATTGTATTATGGTTTGTTTGTGTGGCCCTGTTCAGAAACCAGCTTTGAGAAAACTAAAAGAAGCAGGTAACGATGGAAGCACAGACAGAAGGACAGAACTGATCCTCAAGAGCCACATTTGTGCAGGGTTGGAAAGTAGAAAGAAGACAACAAGGGGGTCTGGAGGCTTGATATGAGGCTGAAAAGGGCATCGTGGTTCTTATTGAGATAAGAAACACATAAAAAAGGGAAAGGTCAGTTCGTCGGCTCCCTCTTAAATCCCGTCTGGTCCTTCATAGTGAGATTTAGCAGTCGGTGATAAAACCTATTGAGTTTGAGAAGCCTTGTGGCATAGTCTGCATCTGAGTTGTGCGGCTCACATTTGTGAGGCCAAACCACGTGACCTGAACTCTAATTACCTTTTTAACACCCCACCATGTACAACAATACATTGAAAGACAAGCAATAGTCATATCTGATTAACTGAATACAGCCATGTGATTGAATGTATGATTCACAGAAAATTTGACAATAAAGTCTCCTATAATCAAGTCCATGTTAAGCAAGTGACATGCAACTGTGTATGGAAATGGTATTACATGTTAAGATGAAAGCTTTAGTGCTAGGAGGTAAGTAATGCTCTATTGTAAGCAGCCAAAGCACAAATAAAATATCTTGGCTTATTTAGATTTAAATTTGAGCCTCTGGGAACCCTGAGAGAGACAGCAGCAATGACAGCCGACGACCCTTTTTGACAAAATCAAACAACAGCACAGAAAGAGCAGAATAAGCTCTGAGGGATATTATAGGGACATGGGTGGCTTACACGTCTGAGTCTTCCATTACTGAGGCATTAAAATGATTTGTGGGTCTGCATCTTCCCATCTTCCTAGACCTTTGCCTTGTTTTGAAATTGGAAAAGTGGTGCCCAAATTATATCTCAGGCTAATCTTTGTAGAATGGACAGGAGATCAATCAAACAGTACCTTTTCTCTCATTCTCTCTTCCCCCTGTTATTTATTTATTCCTATTAATTTTAACAGTTGAGGGGCATCTTAGAAGAAAAAACAATGAGACATGAAGATAAATGGATAAGAGCATTTGCAACTGAGTAGAGGGAGCGCATGAGGGCAAGGTTCACAGTAACATAGGTTACCAAGTACTTAAAGAGCAGAGAAGTGGTTAACTCACTGGGTCATACAAACAACTAGAGTACCAAGAAATGAACAATTTATTAGATTTTCAGACTGATTGGCCCTGACTGATGATGAGTTGTTCAAGGAAAATTGGAGAATTCTATCTTTTTCCTATCAGCGAATGCTCCATATGTAAGCGCTGGAAATTGCATTAACAAAAACACTCTTTGGTGTGGAGGCACGGAGATGTAAGAAAGTAATAAAAAGGAAACTGTCTTTTGTTAAGATGTACCATGAAGGTGGAATAGAAAACAGCTAAGTTGATCTGTTTTATCTTTTTGAGCTATCAAACTCTCATTGAACAGGCTGGATTTGGAAATGTAAGCAGCCTTTAGGAAACCACAATTTTGAAATACACACACAGAAAGCTGTTTTAGTCAAACTAGCCTTGTTAAATGCTAACAAGATGCTTAAGGCAGTTCAAAATGTGAACTTTGTGTTCATTGTCACTTTGTTTTAAAATGGTAAAACCCTGTTTTACACAAACTGCTAGGTTTTACACATTAAATAAATATACAAATAAATAAAGATTTAACAAAGGTATTTTTAGGGTACTTTCATACCTGGATAGTCCAGTTCAAGTAGGCAGGGGTGCCGAAATATTTCACACCTTCTAGGTTTGGTTGACTTGTCCAATGAAGTTTCAAAAGTGAACCAAAATACCTGGAGAACTTAATGTGATAACCACTGGTTGTTTGTCTTGCTATCACAAGAAGTTGCCCAGCAGAAGCAGCAGGTGAAGTATGACGGTGTGAACATAAGTGCAATGCAGCATTATCTAAAAATACATTAGAGAACAGGAGACTATTTTGTGCTGCTATAGTTACACAGATGACAAGTCAGGTTTTAAAAGTTTTCAGACTGCATATATGACCATAAATATTACATTTAAAGTACTTCCTCCCTGCGGTTCAGTTCCCTACTTTGGTTCACTGGATTGGCCATTTGTATTCCAACTGTAAGTGAACTCCACCAGGATTCACTTCCATGTGATCCAAAACTCCTATTTTCGGGCGTATCAATCTTCACTTTTTTGGTCAGCACCAGAGTTCAGATGAGCTTTTACAGCTACAGAAACAAAGCAAATTATCCAAGGAAACAAACATTTTTCCACTAAAAAATGGACCAAACATCTATTATGGAACTACCCTTAACCTATTAAGCCCTAATGGTTTTAGAAGCAATTTCCTCCTGAAATTACATACCTGAAATAAATCAAGTATAGCTCCACAGTTATAAGGTCTACATGCAAACTTTTGGTACCTGTGCAAAGGTAAGACATAAAAAAATGAAACACACCACACACAGCTTAACCGACGGGTTGGTCGGGGCTTAACAGGATTGATAACGGAGTCCCTGACTACATTTCCAATATCTGTTGTTGGTCTACTGTCATTTTGTTAGCCATCCCACCATGAAGCCATGTGACGGCAAACTGAACAGCCAGTTTGTGCAAGTTCGAGCCTATTTTTTATGTTTACAGCTGGCAAAACTGTGTTCAAGGCCCCGCTTACTGTTTAGCTGATCTAATAAATAGTTTTTTTTCTGAAACGATCTTGGTGTTTTATTATCCTTTACAATGATGTTAACAGTGAAATTGAGCCAATTGATTATTGCAGCTCCCAGTCTGTCTGTGTCCTGTGACCAGCTTGCCCTAAGTGTAAGACAGAGAGCTGTACCAAGCACAGCTGAAACACTAGTCATTACATTTTAAGATGTTCAAAGCAAAGAGGTAAAATTATGAAAAAGGCGAACAACCTTTTTATGGCAACTTTTATCTAACTGGAGCTGCAAAGAAAAATGTTACTTGCACTGAAACATAATTTGTGAGTGAGTATAAAATTGAAATGTTTTGTGTTATTTAATTGGATGTTAAGGCTACTACGGTATCCGGTACAGATGTTGATTTAACTAATGAAGTATCAAACTGTATTGGACTGGAACTCAGTAAGGGCAATGACAAAACTTCCTGGATGTTAACGCACTTGACCTAATTAGGTAGTTTCTCTACTATAAAATTTTTGTAAGCCTTCAGCTTTTACAGGTCAGTACTCTTAAGGAATCCACTCACTTTGCAGCTCTAAGTTGTTTCTTGAAATGATTCACTTTACATTGACAGAAGACTCAAATGTAATCCTTGCTGTAGCCACTCTGTATTTGGTGATCCAAGCTTTTTGCTTTGGCTTGTCGAGCTTTTTTCTTAGTAAGCCTGGCTGTTCTGATAGTTCTTCAAGCTTTCATTTAGTGGATATCCATTACACACATAGCTGGTAGTGTTGCAGAGGCAGCAGCAGCCGCAGCAACAAGTCAGCTGTGTCCTTCTTAGAACATTTCTGGTCCATAGGTTTCACATCTGCTGCTAGAGCACAAAACACAGTCTCCTCCCCGATACGGGTCCAAGCCCTGGGGAATTGCCTTTCAGCTCAGGGAAGAAAAAAAAACAGGATCTGCTTTATTTCATGTCCACCTGCCCAGTCCTGCCAACCCTGTCACACGACTCAACATGGCATCAATGTACACTGACACTAAATTACAATTCAGTTGACTCTGAGAACTGTCACAGTAGAAGATTTTTCAACTCTGTTTTCTGGATTTATATTAAAATATTCACCAAGAATAAGTTTTGGTTTCCAGGAGAGAGATTTGTGAATGGAGTGAGACTCTTTCTCTGTCTGTGTGTGTGTGTGTGTGTTAGGGCCTCATTCTCATTCATATGCATCAGCAAGTTATCAGGGACCGCTGTGCCTCATTGAGCCGAGAAGCTGCTTTCCATTTATTTCTCAAATGCAGCGGAAAGTGATTCTTCTTGTGCCTAATAAAACTTACTAAACTGACCTTGGTGCTTTCACAAACTTCTACTAATAGGAAAAAAAAAGACTGTATACAACAAGATAATGAAATAGGGCATGCCTGTTCTCTGAAGAATGAGGTGGGGAAATTCATTACCCTGCAACATAAAATGCTTTTGGCTGCTAATGTGGCACACTGGTGGCTCAAATGTTGGTTTGGCAGTCATGGCGCATTCCCTGATCTTTATTTTGACTGGAAAACTGTGGCAAAAAAGACAATGCAGACTATTAATGCACTTGCATTTTACAAATATCTCACTCTGATCTATGCTAAACTGCCACTCCTCAACATCTGCCATCCTACTAATTAGGCTCCAAAGAGCCACACATCACCGAGTTTGGTGGTGCACACACAATGTGCACACAAAATATGCACCGCGCTCAAGGGGAAGTTCATGGACATGGAAGTCGCAAAGTCCTATTAAATCACAGAGCAAACTGTCTGTGGTATTCTTTGTGTTCTGAGCCACAAAAGCTGAATATGTATGGTTGTTCAGAGTGGGAGAGCACTGTAATGTTATCTATCTACTCCAAGAGACAAGATGGAATACGAATATTCTTGGAAAAACAACAAATATAAAATTTTCTATTTCATAAACAGAGTAAAAGTTTGACAAATCGCAAACTGTCTTTTAAAATTTTTGTAATAGGACTTCAAGGACTGTCTCAAGATGGATGTTTTAAAATTTTAACCTGTCCTGATCAGATATGAGAATACACTACAAAACCCAATAAAATGACTAAGATTGTCTCTGAAATGACATAATATGCATTGAGTTAGATCTAAAAAGAGACCGGGGTATTCTAGAAGTTAAGGCCAAATGCCAAAAACAAAACTATTACAATGTAGACCACAGAGCCAAATGAGAACATTGAATTAACGATTACCTAAGCTTTTAAAAGCTTTATTATTGAAGAAATGCAAAATGACATCAACACAATGAAAAATCATATCTGGCAGGATCTGAATAACTTTAAGCCTGAAATGAACAAGAAGCTGCAGGAGGTCTTTACAGATATTTGTAATCAAGGTGCAAGGCTTGGCTGAGTGTTTAGTAATCTTGTCTTGCTTGGACACTTTATCTTCTGATTGTTACCCAGTACATTTTTCTTTTCATCCTTCTTTCAGTTACAGAAGGTAGCATATGCTCAGAGAAAGATGATGTAACCACCCACACTTTTCATAGTGTTTTGAGGTGATGTGCAGAACCATTCTTCCTCCAAACATAATGTCTGCAATGACATCCAAAGAGTTCAGCTTTGGCCTCATCTGACCAGAATATATTCTCAGAGAAAAGTAATGCAATCAATCAAGAAGAAAAATAAAACAGAAAAAGAAAGGGGAAGAGTGCAGCGACAGAAAGACAGACAAGTGTTAATCAGTCATTGGTGGCAGTGAGAGAAGGGCTGTCACAAGTTTTCTCTGTCTTCTTGTTCAGGCAAGGAAGCAGAGTCAATAAATAAAAAAATGTCAGCTCCTTGAGATAGCTTTGCAGGCCAGCTGAAAAAAGGTGAACACATTTTCATGCAGAACACCTGCAGCTGTAGGAAGAGGGAATACAGAGACAGAGAGCGGGAGCTGGCTAGTAATAAATCTCCGACAGCTTGTGGGGTTCAGGCCGAGGAAGAGAGTGTCAAAACAGTTTCTGGGTGTGAAAGGAAGAAGAGGAGGGTGCATAGCGAGAGTCCGTCCAGTTGATTCACTTCATACCAAGCTTCCATGAGGCTGGTCAGTCCAGCTGTTGCTGCAGCAAACTACCTTTAGCTCATTTGAATGCATGCATTTGCCAACTTTGCAAAATCCCAGTAAAGTGTAAATGCGCATGTGGGTTAGTGTGAAAAATAAGTGGCAATACCAGAGAAACACATGGTGAGAGAAAAAGTTTAGACATTCAGGACAGACAATTTGAAAGAAAGAAGCATAAATTGCCAGTGGTGTGAGCAGTGACAACAGTTTCCAATCGTCAAAACACACATTTCCAGAAAAAACAATGCAGTGACATACTTGTACAGCTGCAGAGAATGCACTGCTACACAAGAAGCCTCTCCTCTAAGTCTCTCTGTATATTTCTCTCTTTTCTACCCGTTGTTGTTTTATGTTTTCTGAACTTGCTGTGTTGTTGCCAAGAATGCATTGCTTGTTTTAGAGTCTCAGAAGACATCCACAAGCATGTGCACAGATGTATGAGTACAAGGCTGTAAGAGAGAAGCTGTTTTATCACAAGATACACTGTGTTGCATCTCCTGTTTTAATCTCTATTATGGGTGATATTTCACATGTTCCTTTTGCCTTTCTTAATTTCCTTTCCACTCTGCATGTTTAATGGTTTACTGTTCCCATCCTTGTCTTTATTTTCCACACTCTATAACCTTCCCGCCTTGCCTCCCACAGTGGTGATCAAAAAGTAGGTGCTGATGTTGCAGCTCGTGCCTGAACAAGCTCAGTAAAATAGTGGGTGGACAGACAAGCCAGAGAGCTCTTGTCAGAGCCGACCATGCCCAAGAGAGTGGCACCGCTACGCAAATACTGACTCACTCTTCTGACCCATGAGCAAAAAAGGTTGAGACTAAGTGAAAGAAAGGGAAGGACAAAACCCCTAAACAGCACCAAAAATACACCTATTATTCTTTTTTTAGTTGGAATGCAGCAACTGTTCAGCTACATATTTGACAGTTATTTTTTTTATCATTAATGTGGGATAAAATCGCCCTGGCGATGACAGTGTCTCAAGTTGCACATAAGCTAAAAGCTACGGGCAGCGGTTAACACTAACCAGTTTACCTCCCCCGCGTCATCTCACCCAGTCACTTCACAAGGGTAAGGAGAGACGTTTCACGTCTAATTAATGCACAGGATGGCTATATAAAACGGCTAATGAGGCTGTGATCACAGCAGCGTGAAGGCAGTCACTACCAGAGGGGAGGGCAGGGAATGAGTGCTACTCCACTTGCAAGAGACCCACAGTTTCACAGTTATTAGCCTGTCATAGAAAGAGGGCTTGTGAATACACTGGAGATGGTATAACATATACTTGTTTAGCTACTTGCCCTTGCTTCTGTCAGTGAGATGGTGGCCTCTGCATCCTTGTTGTGGATACAGAACCAGAGGAAACTAAAAATGTATTTATTGTGATATGTATAACATTTTGTTGTCGTTTCCTTTTGATGTCATGAACCCCAAATTGCCCCCTAGATGTACCTCACATGAACATCTCTTGGGAAAAAAAATTATCCGCAAAATGGACACTATGTAAATCATGTATAATGATAATGATCTTGCTATGGAAAATCTTAATATCAAATGCATTGATATTTCTTCCAATTTTAGACCTTTATGGATAGGCTTGTTCACGGCGTATTTGGCATATAACAAAATAGCAGCTGGTATCACCTTCAGCCCCCTGAAGTGACCCCTCAAAAAAAGATTTGGTAAATGAATGGATGTTCATTATTCGCACCAATCTGGTAAAGCTTATCGTAAGAACAGACAAGCAGACCGCTGTCTGCGACACTGAATGATTGTGTATTTGACCATGGGGTCTTTGTGCGACTTTGTGGTATGGCCTGAAAACAATAATCTTTTCTTGAAGATTGTAGATTTTATGATAAGAAGAAACATATTGATGACCATTTTCATCATGGGAGAAGAAGTGGAGATAGTCGTGCAGCATAAAATACCTTGCTCAGCTGGACAACAGACTAGACAGGAGACGCAACAGTGAAGCTGCATACAAGAAGGGACAGAGCAGACTATACTGCTTCTTGTTGAGGAAGTTAAGGTCCCACAGTGTTTGCAGCAGGATGTTTTCAGATTTTCCATAAGTCTTCTGGAGATTGGAGTATAGATCCCACTGTGCAAAGAAGGATGCTTCATAAAATGAAAACCAAAATGGATATCCCTAATCCTCCTCTGTACAACAAAAATGTTTTCACTAACGGGCTTTTCCATATCGGCCACAACACAAAAAGATGCATTAGATTCTTCCTGCCCACAGCTGTAACCATTTACAATGAGTTAGGCCTACTGACAAAAATTCAACAATGAGAGGTACCTCAACATCTAATTGTGATTTGAAAAGTTCTATTGAATTGAAATTAACTTAATGAGAGGCTTTTTCAAAGCTTTATTATTTACATGAAAGTATATCGTTGCATTTGAACTGAGGTTAAAACCATTAACATTAGGTGTTTTCTAAGAAACCAAGAAAAAACAGAGCTAAGAAATATATTTGAGAGACAAAATATGTTCATTCATTATCTAAAAAAGATATGAGTACAAACAGTCGAAATAGCACCCAGATGACACTATTCCATAAAAAGTTGCCTTCTCAGCACAGCCCATCTGCCAGGATGAATGGGCTGCACACTGGGTGCTCTCTAAGCAACTACTCATTACTCAAAACACACTCTGCTGTTGAGTAAGAACCACATCTCCATTATTCTATATCACTTTCATTTTCTGCATTAATCCGTCTCCCCTGCCTTTACCTACATCTTTAACCTAAAATGTTTCCAGCAAGGCGCCAGAGTTGAAGTGCTCTCGTCTCTGCTTGCATGAGGAATTATATAAACCAACATGCAGAAATGATGCCAGGGTCTACCGTGCCAGCACTCACCTGTGCAATCTCGTACAGCAGCTTGTAGTGTTCCTCTCGCTTCTGTAAAGTGCACAGATTGCAGCCCATTATAGACGTCGTGGAACCGCCAGGCGCCTAAATGTCCCCGAGTAGTGGTGGCACGGACGCAAGTGGGTCACCATCCACACTGGAGCACTGGTTCTCATCAGTCACTCCTCAGCAAGCATCTATTCGTGGCATCCCATTCACAGACTCGCACCCTCACAGCCAAAGGCAGCTCAGAGCGACAGGAAGCTCCAGCTGAGTCTAACAAGAAAGGGGTTCAGATGTGGCAAGCGTCACTGCAGCTTTAGCGGATGGCACAAGCAGCAGCAGCCGTCTGCGCTCTCTCCTTATTTTACCCTCACTCTCAGACGATCACACGCCGGAGTTGTCACTCCCGTTCACGGAGACACTCCCCCCTCTTTTTCCTTCTGAGTTTCGGCACACATGACCACACAGATACCAGCTTATGAATATTGAAGGAGACCACTGTTATTTTCATGAAAAAGGTGGGCGCAGAGGAGGGATCTGAGAAGGAGGAGCGTTGCTTCATTAATACAGAGGCACAGTGACACAATAAGGTCCTTTGTGCGTGGCAGCAGAAAGGCTTCTAGTCTATTAAAGTTTGTAAAATAAAATGTCTAACAGCTGCAGAAAAGTTAGCTTTTTAAACATGCAGATATTCAATTCAGTTCAAGCCACTTTACAAAATCAATTCAATTGAATTCAGGTTCATACTCATTCAATCTCATTCACATTCATACATTCCAATTAATCCTAACTATACAACAGTGCAGTCAGATTCAGTTTATTATTCAAATTGGTGAAAACGTTATTATATCTAAGGAATCCTAGCAGACGACAATAAAAAAGTAAAAAACATTGAAATGCACTCTGTCATTCATTTGGCTCAGACACCGAGTCTCACTGCTGCAGAATATAAGAATAAAAATCACAGTAAAAAAAGATTTTTATACTCAAAAACAACTGCTGTTGCCTCGACAGTTTGGTTAAAGCACCGCTAGAGCTATATGTTGTGGAAGTGTAATAAACTGTGTTGTATACTTGTCCCTCCAACTGGTTATATTGTTGTTTTGTCTATTTTAAACAGGTCTCTCCTGAAAATGATACCTCGTGTCTCAATGAGCTCTATTTGTATAACTAAAGGTGAAATAAAAGAAATGCCATGGTACTGCAAAATACTCCGATCGCATACAGACACAATTGTATTATAATTTTGGAATAACACGCGTTTTAGCGTTTGAGGAGAAATCTACCATCTTTATCTATTTACATTTATAATTTACTATAAAGAAGCTTCACCCATTTTCATGCATACCAAGAATTTTGAAGAAAGTATGAATGCTCACTCCATCCTTTAATGTGTTGCCAACAAGCAGCCTCACACCCTTTCAACACATTGTTACTACAGCCTTTTCGGTAAAGAAAAAAAATACAGTTTTTGTTTGCAACAATAAACAATCTCTGCTGTGACGTCAAGCACATACAGTAATGGTGATTTCATTTTAGAGAAGCGTGTCTTCAAAGGCTGTTTTTGCATCAAAAAAGTACTCATTCATCTGCTATGACAAACAATGGAAAAGCCAGTTTTGACAATTTCTTTTAATACTATCAAGATTTTGAGTTTTTTTTTTTTTTTTTTATATGAAATTTGCCCTTCAATTAGAAAAATAGAAACTTGAAAAAGAAATAATTAATTGCCTTGGTCTAACTTACAACTAAGATGTTGAACACTGTGATCTTCCTAAATCTAAAAAAAAACATGCAGTTTTTCAGGACTAAGAATAGATGATAGATTTAAGTACTGCAGTGCACAATTCTGTAGCAACAGCTGAATGAATTTACATCTTGCAACAACAAATGAGAAATCATTTGTTGCACATTTATAACTCCAGCGCCACAGGTGATGTTGTTAATGGAAGGGAGGGGGGTTCTTGGAGTAAATTGGCAATCAGTAATCCCAGAGAATTGAGAGACAATGCATCAACCACCACCATCCCTCAAACTGTGACAATTGCAAGACAATAGAACTTGGTTATTGTCTCCGCTCTGGAACCCCCTGTTCATGAGCAGAAACTTGCACTAACGAGCAATAACTGTTAACAAATTGGCCTCACAGCCAATAGCGGGCCTCACAGCACACAGTACAGCTAAGAGTAGATGAGGGTTCATCAGCTGGGTACTGGGCATCCCACCCCAAGGGACTCGGTAATCCGATTTTCTAGGCTTTAATTTTACTCCGCTGCCTCGAGGCAAGCCAAACAGAAAGCTGCATCACCATTATTATTAATACCATCAAAATCCTTCCTCCTCACCATCCAGACTGTCATCCCCTACCAGCAGCTCCTCAACCTAACAAAGTCGCAAGGAGTAGGTTTTCAGCAGTTGCCAGGCAATATCAAATCCAAGAAGAGCTGTTCAGTAAAGTGTCAATTTGACATCAAAGAGTCTTGTTGGGAAACCAGGGAGCTGGGGCATAATACAGTATTTGATGAACAGAGGTGCTGTTTGCTTGTGGTACAATGGAATGGGGAGAAAATGTGCATCAGATGCAGTCTTCTGAAATTACATATCAAGGAGTGAAGCTGTGAAGAGCTAGGGAACAAGAAAAAACGGTCAGCGGAGACAGAAATTTTAAACCACAAAGAAGGAATAAAATATTCCTTCACGGTTTAAACCTGCTTATGTTAGAGGTGAGCACCATTGTTCTCAGATGCACACCATCGCCCCTAAAAGTTAAGATGCACATTGGTCACCGAAGCGATCATTCTCGTGATCTACGAAGAGAGACTGATACAGCAGCCTCTGCCCCCAGGCAGGGAGCACCTCTCGATGAGACATGCAGATTTAAAAGGAGAATTATGTCTTTTAAAAGTCCTTCAGTGGTGCTTCATCCCACGGGTATTACATTGTAACTAAGATATTTCCACTGTTACCTAAGGATAAGAGTTGTACTTTGTAGTTACATTTAATAAAGTTATTCACAAGGTAAAGCTCAACGGCCAAAATAATTTTTCTCCTTGTGTGTCCCTGGACACTTGATATTGATGATTTAGGTCAGCCATAAATGAAACATAATAAAATGTCCGCCAAGTATTGCGAATTAAATCTGTATTTTATATTGATAGAGAATAACCCTGTCTCCTTCTTGTGTCCTTTCAACTTCCAACCTATAATTATTTCCTCCTGTCCAGTTGTCATTAATCATCTGGTGTGTCTTTTAGCTGCTTGTGTTGAAATAGCATCATAGCTTTGTCCATCAGCTCAGTTAATGTGCTTCAAAAAAAGAACTTGAAGGTTGTTGTTATTTAGTTTAACAGCGTTTTTCAGAAACAGTATTTTGAACTTTTGTAAAACCCTTTGTCCTAAGACATCTCAGACCTGTTAGTTTAACCCATCAAAGACTACAGAAAGTGGATTTTGTTCATTTATCTACTAGATGGGGTTTAACAGTTTAAAAAATAATGCACATTTTAGAACTTAACAGCTTGTCTACTACATGTTAGTTGTTTTAGCCATATGTTTTAGCTGACTTTAGCAGTGTAAAACAACTCAAACTCAAAAATTTGCCTATCAGTAGGAAAGATGCCATCTCAGCAGATAGCAGTTTGGTGCTGTTTTTTCTGCCAAACAATGTCAATGTTTATAGAGTTACCTTGCTGGTAAGACAGCATGTGTCTGACCAGCTGTTAGCTTCCAACGCTGTGAAAATGTATTTACATTTTCAACAAGAACAAGAACAATAGTATTAAATCTATCTACCACAGACAAGGGAACTATCAACTGAAATAACTTTACAGAACTTCACTTCAAAAAATCCAAAATAACCCTTTAAGAGTATTGAATAAATTTGAAACTGGTGTTTATAAAGTTATAATGAGGGGTTTGTTGAAGTACAACATGGAAAACCTTACAAATGGTGGATTTAAACCAAAATGGCTGACCTCCTATTGCGTTTAAGACATATATCCAAGAGGCTTTTTCTGCTTGCACTTCAGAGTTTTGTAAAGCATATTTAAAACTGGTCCAAGGGGCTTTCGTTCAGGGTGTGCTAGTCAACTATTTAGATTTGCCCATTTTTTATTTCCTTTGAATAACAACATTTTCACTCTGCTTACAGTTCCTGCAAAAATGACTGAGTTTTTGTGTATCTTATGTTCTCCCGAAAAGGTAAGTCATTTTAGGGAATGACTCCTTCCTCAAATTTATCAGGTGAAGTTTAATAATCGTTTGCATCTCAACAGGCTTTCGCAACACCTTTGGTGCTTGGGCCTAATAAATCTGTCTGGCTGGGAGGGAACTAAAGGGAGCATTACAAGTGGAGGCTATTGTATATACACTGCTCAAAAAAACAAAGGGAACACTTAAACAACACAATGTAACTCCAAGTAAATCAAACTTCTGTGAAATCAAACTGTCCACTTAGGAAGCAACACTGATTGACAATCAATTTCACATGCTGTTGTGCAAATGGAAGGTTTGCTGTGTCTGTCAGCGTAGTGTCCAGAGCCTGGAGGCGCTACCAGGAGACACGCCAGTACACCAGGAGACGTGGAGGAGGCCGTAGGAGGGCAACAACCCAGCAGCAAGACCGCCTTTGTGCAAGGAGGAACTGGAGGAGCACTGCCAGAGCCCTGCAAAATGACCTCCAACAGGCCACAAATGTGCATGTGTCTGCACAAACGGTTAGAAACCGACTCCATCAGGATGGTATGAGAGCCCGACGTCCACAAATGGGGGTTGTGCTCACAGCCCAACACAGTGAAGGACGCTTGGCATTTGCCAGAGAACACCAGGATTGGAAAATTCGCCACTGGCGCCCTGTGGTCTTCACAGATGAAAGCAGGTTCACACTGAGCACATGTGACAGACGTGACAGAGTCTGGAGACACTGTGGAGAGTGATCTGCTGCCTGCAACATCCTTCAGCATGACTGGTTTGGCAGTGGGTCAGTAATGGTGTGGTGTGGCATTTCTTTGGAGGGCCGCATGGCCGTCCATGTGCTTGCCAGAGGTAGCCTGACTGCCATTAGGTACCGAGATGTTACCGTCTCATCAGGAGCATGCCCAGGCGTTGTAGGGAGGTCATACAGGCATGTGGAGGCCACACACAATACTGAGCATCACTTTGACTTGTTTTAAGGACATTACATCAAAGTTGGATCAGCCTGTAGTGTGTTTTTCCACTTTAAGTTTGTGTGTGACTACAAATCCAGGCCTCCATTGGTTAATAAATTTGATTTCCATTGATGATTTTTGTGTGACTTTGTCAGCACATTCAACTTTGTACAACACAAAGTATTCAATGAGAATATTTCATTCATTCAGATCTAGGATGTGTGATTTGAATGTTCCCTTTATTTTTTTGAACAGTTTATAATGTTAACCTAGAAGAGGAGCAGAAAATAATGTTAATAAAGCCGGAGATTTAATAAGAAACCGTTATTGCTGTGTTTATTTTTCTGTGGTGGTGTCTGTGAAGAATATTAAATGATCCCACAGTGTTTAAAACAGAAACAGGTTTATTAGACCTGCTCTGAGACAACTTTACACACCGGGTGGGTGGAAATCTCTTTGCTCTCAGCATTGAAGAATGAAATCCCATTCAGCTGAACGAGCATCCGTGAGGATCTAAGTGGTGGGGGGATGTTATTTGATGCATGGCTCAAATCTGATCTCATACTGCCACTATAAAGCAAACTCATCTCTCAGGTTTCAGTGCAACCTAATTTGGGAGTAATTAAATGGTGTCTTTTATGAATGAATTAGTGGGGCAGCCTGCCTCTCTCCTGACAGCTCTGACAGGAATCGGTCCTGCATGAATATACAGATGCACAGGTGGGCACTTCAAATCCAGCGCAACCTGTGTGGGAAACCAACTAAAAGATTTTTTTTCAATGACAGTGAGTTATTGAAGAGGTCTAAATCTTTAATTCATGTGGGAACATGACCGGGACTAAAAATAGCACAGTGTAGCTTCCACTGCATGATAACACATAATGATAGCTATAAGTGAATTAGCACAGTGACCAACTAATCTGCATCTTCAACATCCTTCCTCAAATTCATAAATTTAAATGACAAAAGGTATTTTACTCATTCGTCATTCAACTGTTGGTACACCAGATAGGTGTTTTATTTATTTAAGAGCCACTTTGATCTTGTTACACTCTTTTCAGATGAAATCTCATTATGTTTTTTGTAGCAACACATTGCAAGTGTTGTTTTTATGGTAACAAGGAACTAAATAGTTCAATTGTGTGTAGTGCAAAGTAGAATAATAAAAAAAAGAGATTAGTGCAAAGTAGATTAAATAAAAGCCCAATGAGATTGATTTCTGTTGTTTTAATGGAGTTAAATCCCATTCATTTCCAAATATTAATAAAATAAAAGACATTAACATATGAACAAGTATCTTAAAGAACTGAATATTTAAGTGGCTGTACCAAATTGTTCACAAAACTATGTTTAATATAATGACTGGTTCAACTAAGGTAAAAATAAATGGCGTTATGATGTTATGAATCTGTTTTCTAAGATGCTTGAATTTATCCTTTTATCCATACAATTTTCCTTTACCTTTGACTTTATAGCAGCATAACAGTAGTATAGTACATTGGAAAGAAAAGAAAATGTCTTCAGAGGAAGATGATTTACCTTGATGCTTTCTCTCTGCCTAAAGAGCAATCAAGTGATTAAATTGCAGATTGAATAACATTGAATGCAAACAAAACAGAAAGTAAGATTAAAAAAAGATCTTTATATAAAAGCGTTGATTTTTCTCCATGGGCCAATCAAATGGCATTAAGAGTGTGATGAACTTAAAACTATAGAGCTTTATTCAAATAGATTACTGTGCTGCTTAAAACAAAAAGGTTGGGAAACTATGTTTATAGTTTTTGTTATTAATCTCTGTAAAACAAAATTTAAATACATGTAAACACTCAATGTGTTGAAATGTGTTTTACTCAATAAACTAAGTGTATTTTCTTACTGAGAAAAAGGACACCCTACAACCTAATAGCTAGTCCTAGTCTTATTGGCTGAAAAAACTTCAGTGAGATACTTCTTGTAGGCATCTACCAGTTTCTGGCATTTGTTTGCCCCACAGCTCACTTCGAGTTTGAGGGGTTTCTTTTATGTACAGCCTGTTTCAAACAACCCCACAACATCTGAATGAGATGAAGATCTGGGGTTTGACTCTGCCTTGGATGTTACACATCTTAATTCTTACCCAGTCCTTAGTGGAGTTACTGGTATGTTTTTGGGTCACTGTTACGTTCCAGTTCTGCTTTAGCTGTGTTTTTTTTTTTTCAGATGGTCTCATATTCTTCTCAAGCGCATTTGATACACCTTAGATTTCAGGGTGATTTATTTGATGAACAGTTGGCCAGGTTCTGCTGCAGCAAACCATCCCCCCAAATCATGATCATGCCATGCATCACAGCTGATATGATGTTTTTTGGTTCACCCTGAAATGCTGTGGTTGGTTTATGCCAAACACTAACTCTGTTCTGGTGTACAAAAAGTTACATTTTAGACTCATCTGTTCAAAGAACATTCTTACAGAAGTCCTGGTCATGGTCAATATTTACTCTGGTGAACTTCAGTCTCCTTTACGTTTCTCTCAGAGAGCAAAAATTCCTTGTAAACATCCTGTGAAAGTAAAACTTGTGCAGTCTCTTTCTGATTGTCCAGGTCCTGTGATGATATTTTAGCATCTTGACATCTGCTTTCAGGGTAAACTTGTTCAGATAGACAGGCCTGGGAATTTTGTTTTGAATGTGCTACACTATTTTCCATACAGGGGAGTGGCTGATTTCTCATCCTTTTCAGAGCTCTTTAAATCTCTTTCCAGACTCAAAGCAGCTACAAGCTTCTTTCTGAAGTCTTCATACAGCTCTTGTGATCTTACCATGGTTTTTACTCTCACTTTACCTGTCAGGATGCAATTTCCATCATGTTACACTGTGTGCTACAATCCTCTGTGAGATCTAAGCTATCCAATTTCTTCAACATATCACAGATACTTCATGTGTAAACCAGGCATTGCATGTAGTTGGAAAAATGAATGTTACATCAGTTTAACACGTGTAGAAGAAATGACCTTTCCAAGGTAGGAAATGTGCAACTTGATGCGTTATAGGCTGCAGCGGCAGAGGGGAATGAAGGGGAGCTCTGATTGAAAGACAAGTGCCCTCACTACTTTCTCTGCTGGATGCACCTTTCTGCTTTCATATGCACTCAACCCCAGGCACCAGACTGCTGCCATGAAAACATTCACCAACATCTCACACTATGACCCCAACATCACCCAAGAGGCAGCACAGCCTCAGGATAACCTGTGCAACAGTGGCACCTGCCTCCATACAGTTCAATGGGAATTAGGGGTGAAAAATTGTGACTGTTAAATTTCCCATTTGCCTTGTGATGAATAGTGATATTTTCAGAAAGACTCACAAATAATCAACCTCTAGCTGCTAAGCTATGCAAGTATCAGCCAATCTGACAGGCACTGGGATGACATGAGAGAGAGAGACAGAGAGAGAAAGCGAGAGAGACCATATCTTGGTAGCTGTGCATTTGTTTCACACTCTTTCATTTGAATGTTTGGATAATGGACTGGACAGTGCTTTGTGAGATGTTTAAGGCTTAGAATGTCATATAACTTAAACCTGCTTTAAATGTCTCCACAGTTTATCCCTGTCTGCTGTGATTCTTGGTCTTCATGATTCTGTGAGGCAGAGCAGCTAGATTCTTTATATATATATATATATATATATATATATATATATATATATATATAGACACTGAAGAGATTGGAGCCATAGACATCCAAATGTCCCCCAGAGCACAGTAGCCCCAGGAGGACAACCTGCCTGGATCATGGCACCCCCCCACCCAGAGACCCAAGGGCACACCGCCCGCCAGCAAAGGCCCAATAGAGCAGAAGCATCAGCCACCTGCAGGGAATGTGACTATTTTTGTGCTTCACAAATATTTAATACTTTGTGTAGGTGTATCAGTTAATGTCACATTAAAATACATTGAAATTTGCAGAGTTAATGTGACAAAATGCGAAAAGATTCAAAGAGCATAAATACTTTCAAAAGACACTGTATGTCATAAATAATTTTAATTGTTTCCAGTTTTGGATTCCCATTTTTGAAAAAGGGAAAGTTACATTTTAACTGCTTAACATGTCACACCAGCTTGAGGTGGCAATTCTTATTGATGCCTTCAAACATGTACAACAGGCATGTCATTGATTTCAGTCTGCGAGCACTGCCAGCTGAGAACTTGTCAATAAGAATTCAATGCACCTTTGATTGTGGATGAGGGTTTTGTGGTCCTGAAGAGAAAGCAGCAATCTATAGAGACAATCAGCTCAGAGGGCGTACAGGTTAGACTCCATACCGTGCTGTTCTGCTCAATCTATTCAAGTCTTATGCTGAATCTGGCTTTAGGCGTACAACATCTGCAACCTTTAATTGTGTGCTATATAAGCACCTTTAAAGGCAGTGTCACCAACAGGTTATCTAATTATAGATCACAATAGCTGTGTCCTTATGTCTGTTTGCCAATGTCACATTAAGTGAGAGCATAGTGTGTCCAATCAGGTATGCCAGAGATTTTAGCTCAAAAGAAAATTTTCCCTGTGTATAAAGAACATTTGCATCAAACATATTTTTTCCTGTTTTGTAATCACTCTCAGTTCAACAATAACTCTGTAATTAAAATGTTGGTGCTCTCTCTGTCAACCAGTCTCTCTACAATACATGTGGTTTTATTGTCATAACACTCATATAGGCATTGGACATTTAGCTATGTTCGAACCTCTTTTAGTCCAGTCAGTTTTGTTCATCAACATACATGTATCACAGACAAAACTAGAAAAAAAAAAGACGTTAGTAACCCTGGTTGGGTATTGATTATAGAATGATTATTCTTCGAATCATTCTATAATCTCAGAGAGCATAAACAAGGGTTTAATTGATTTTTGATTCAAAATGATTTAATTCCAGCTAAAGAATGTTTGTGCTTACATTAATGTTGCCATCATGAGTGGGCTATTTGTTTTTTGTTTTGGTAATTTGGATGTTGACACTGAATAATGAAGATATGTTAGTTAATTTTGGTATTGAGGAGATGTTTAAATAAAAAAGAGAAAAAAACAAAAACAAAGAGGGATGTTTCTATTTATCATGAGTAATGCTGCTGCCTGTGATTAAGACAAAATGAAACTTTTAAACAGGTTAGATCCACATGAGCTTCCAGATGAAGGGGTGATCCTGTTTTGCTTCTGCAGATTTTACACCTTTATTGACCTTCCTGAAATTTGTGGTGTGAATTCACAACCCCGCTCCTTATATAACATATAATCAAGAAGGCTGGAAACAAATATTTTGAATGCTGTTTTTATATCACATATAAACAGCAATCAAAATCAGACAAGAACAGATATTAGACATCAGTTACAAGACTATGTTCCAGGCATCTCGACAATGCAATAACAGCCACCTAAACTAACGGGAGTTTCTACAGCTTGACTCAATGTTAAAACTGTATGATTCCTGAGCTAGAAAAAAATTATGAAACAATTCATTGATCTATTAAAACAGGCCATGTCATTTGCTAAGTCAGCTACTAGCTAAGAAATATAGAAAATAGTAAATGAAAACTGCTAGTTATTCCTTGAGAAATCTTAAGTAAAACTACCGAGTATACAAATGTTGGTCTTAGAGGCTGTCAACAGGGTGATTAATGATGATGTAAATGCCCCAAAAATCTTTTATTATTATTTCATCCACACAAAAACAGCACTTTTATAGAATAAAAATATTTTCTTGAAAAACTTTATCCTGTAAATAACCAATGCCCATCTTTTTTAAAGCAATGATGTAATTTTTCCTTGTATTTATTACACACAGGCTTGGCATATCAACTATAGCAGTTATGGGTTGTTTTTGTGGAGATAAAGACATTCTTTGAAATGGTGCTATGTTTAGAATTAACATAAACAGAAAACTATAAACAGGTCATATTACATTACAAAAGATACGTTTTTTGCTTGGACAGGGCCTAAGTGTGATGCATATGAAAACAACAAATAGGATGTTTTTAAAGAATCCTATAACCCATGATGCTTGCTTAAATTGTTTTTGCTACTTCTGGGGAATAAGGTGAATATGGTTTTAAGTTTCAAAACATGTGGTAATTTCCCAAATAGCTTTAAGGTAGTATGGTAAAGGGTAGCACTGTTAATATAGAAAGTATAGAAAAAAACTGACTGAAAGCATAAACCAAAATTGTGTTTGTTCTTCATTAATGCGGCAGCAGGCCTCCACCTGTGCCCTATAATTTGTATTGTGATGTGTGTTCATCACGCTTCTCCAAGTAGCTGAGCTTTCCTGTTCTGAGCACAAACACCTCTGTTTTCTATATGCTATTCTTTTCTTCCTTTCATTTTTCTCAGTGCATCCTATTTTTTGCTGTAAGAGGTGGGATAAAGTCATCAGTGCATTTTGAGGGTCAGCTCAAAACCTTCTCCTACACTGCAGTGTTCCAGGAACATGCGTGGACAAGGATCCAGCGGTAATAACAGACCTGCAGATGGATAACATGCTTATTTTCAGCGCAGAGATTAGTCGGGAATTATGATGATACCCAGGGGACAGGAATCTTATTTTCCGTCCTTCTGATAAAGAAAACAAGAGCAGACTGCAAACAAATGGGAAGAGAGGGAGAGGAAGATGTGTGTGATTTAACATGCTGTGCAGCATGCTGGTGTGATGGCATGTCAGTTTAAGGGCGCTGCATATGATAGCATCTGATGGGTAATGGTTTAGAGTTAGCAGCCACAAATGACATTTCTTGTAGCTTCCATTTGATATTAAATAAACATTTTTAATTATGTGTCTGGCTAATACAGTGTCTTTATATTCATCCACTCAACAATTTAATGTGTAGTCGTGAGAGTGAAACAAGGGAACACACATAATAAACTAAGAAACACAAACATAGGGAGCTTTTTTATTTCTCATGTAATTTTACCTTCTTCATGAGCAGAAAAAGCATTCCAAGGCTCGAAAATGATTTAAACTTTATCAAAACACTGATCACATGTTTGAGGTAAACATCAAAGAGTATATCTTCATTTTGTTTGCTAAAGTTAATGTGCTTCATGTTTGAGGATAGTTTGATCCACAGGTAGGCTGTCATGCTCTTTGAGTTTTCATTTAGATCATTATGATTTGTGCTTAGCCCTATCTTTGTTGTAGCGGCGTGTTTTCTCAGTCAGTTTCCTGGTTCTCTGTACCCTGGAAGTCTAGCTTTTTGCTTCCCTGTAATTCAGCACAGGTTCTCTAACGGTTCACATAAACACCATAAAAAGACAGATGGCATTGTTTTCTCCCTGTTTGAAAGTAAACAGACTTGCAATTCCTGCTTTAGGTTTGTTAAGATTACTAAAAATATATTTTTTTGCTAAATACCAAAATAATGAAAGACTTTTGGGGTAATGTATTTGTTACCTTCAAAAGACGTTTACATACACAAAGAGTACTTTGCATTTAAAGAATTTGGGCAATCCCGGATAAGGATGTTGTTTTGGAATATTCTTACAGGGTAATTCACAAGATCTGATTTCACTAGAAGCACACATGTGGATGTATTTTAAGACAATACCTCAGACACCCTACTTTCTGGTGTGACATCATGGAAAACTCTAAATAAATCAGGAAAACTGTCAGGAAGAGAATTGTGGACATCCACAAGTCTTCTTCATCCTTGGGTTTAATTTTCAGATGCCTAAACTGTCATGTTCATCTGTTCAACCAGTTATAAACAAATTTAAACAGCATGGGAATCTTCACACATCATACTGTTCTGTTCAGGAAGGAGCTCTGTTCTGTGTCCCAGAGATTAATGGGTTTTAGTGCAAAATGTATGTATCAACACCAGAACAAAAGCAAAAAACCTTGTAGAGATGCAGACTGAAGCTGGTAAGAAAGAGTAATTTTTCAGAGAAGCAGAGAAGTAAGTCCTGTATAAACATGGGCTGAAAAGCGGGAAGACAAATCAGCCTTAAAAAATGTACTTGGGACAAATACCTACATTTTCTGAGATGTGTCATGTGATCTTATGGAACTAAAATTAAATTGTAATGATCATCATTACAGGGCTGCACGGTGGCTCAGTTAGTAGCACTGTTGCTTTGCAGCAAGAAGGTCCTGGTTTCGACTCCCGGCCAGGGGTCTTTCTGCATGGAGTTTCCATGTTCTCCTTGTGCATGCGTGAGTGGTTGCCGGGTACTCCGGCTTCCTCCCAAAGCCCAAAAACACGGCTAGTAGGTTAATTGATCTCTCTAAATTGCCCTTAGGTGTGAATGAGTGTGTGTGTGGTTGATTGTCCTGTATGTCTCTAGGATTGGCGACCTGTCCAGGGTATACCCTGCCTCTTGCCTGTAGACTGCTGGAGATGGGCACCAACTCTCCAGTCACCCACTATGGAATAAGCGGTATAGAAGATGAATGAATGATCATCATTACATTTGGGGAAAAATAGAGAAGCTTACAAGGCACTATACTTCACAAAGGAAAGAGCTGCACAGATCCATGGATAAGGTAGAAGAATCTCTTTAAAGGACAAGTTTTAGTCGTGGACTGTACTAAACCGGTCTTTCTGAAAGAAATTTAAGAAGAATGCTACTGTTGAAAAGAAGCCATGAGGAGTTTCATTTGCAGCTTGCCACAAGACATGTAATAGACAGAATGAACATGTACTCTGGTCAGATGGAACTACTAAACATTTTATCCTACACACAAAATGCTGTATATTGTGGAAAGCCAACACTGCAAAACACCCTAAACACACATTCCCCACAGTGAAACATGGTGTTGGCAGCATCATGCTGTGGCGAAGGTGTGTTTAGGGTGTTTTGCAGTGTTAGCTTTCCGCCATATACGACATAACACTAACACTGCAAACACACCTTCCCCACAGTGAAACATGATGTTGGCTGCATCATGCTGTGGGGATGGTTTCCTTTAGCAGGGTGAATGAAGCGGGTCGGAATTGATGGGAAGATAAACTGAGCTATATACAAAAAATCCTGGAAGAAAACCCACTAGAGGCTGCAAAGTCCTTAAATATTGAGTACAGTATGACATGCCATAATAATTTTTAAATGGTGATTTGTTTTTTTGACTGCACAATTATGTCCAATAAGGACACTGAAGAGTGTTGTTGTGAAGTGACAAAATGTGAAAAGGTTTCAGGAGAATGAACTGAGAAAAAAAAGACAGGGTTTTGTTGAAATCCCAAACCATTTTTTTTTTGCCTATTATTTCGGACAATCTGGCAACACCTCTTATTTTAAAACTTTAACGTTGTGTGTGGGGATGGCGCAGGGGTAAAACATGTTGCTCATATTCAGAAGCTTCAGTCCTCAATGCAGCTTGTTGTGAGTTTGACTCCTGGCCCAGGTGACCTTTGCTGCTTGTAATCCCCCTCTCTCCAACCTTTTCCTGTCAGCTTACTGTCGAAAAAAATGCCACTACTGCTACAAAAAACTTTAATCATGATCAAAGAACTAGAAACTGAGATCTGACAGTTTGTTCTCAGACATATATACTATAAAATCCAAACAGTATAATGTGAAAGCCCTTTCCTGTCCCTGATTGATAATGTTAGGAAGTAAAATACAAACATCTTTCTTGGTTGGCACTCTTGAGCAATGAAAGACTCTAAGGAATAAACAGAGGTGACCCCGCACTGCCACTGTCTATTACCTCAACATTCTACATCCCAAATGGGAGCTATTGATTTTCTAGTTACAATCAACACCGATGTCAGTTGATAAAGTGCTTGAGTCTGCAGGCACTTCTCCACAATGGGTTTTCACCCATTACCTCGTCATACCACCGTAGAAACCTTAGCGGTTTCATGGAGCTTATAACAGAGAACCTCAATGCATACATTCATTCTAAACAAAATAGGACTTTTCCACTTGAGGCCGTGTGAAGTGTAGTACAAAAACCCTGAAACAATTACTGACAACTATCTCTGAAATGTTTTGAGCATTTTACAAGGTTGTACACTAAAATAACCAAGTTGAAATCATTGGCTAGTTACTTATACTAAGATTTAAAAACACTGAAGACTTCTGTCACACAGGTTCTAAGGTTTAAACTTTTAATGAGATGCCTGAGATGCTGGAGTTTTCTCCAGCTGTAAGAAGCATAGAGTAGGGTAGAACCAGGCAAGCTTATTAATTTACTTCATATACAAGACAATCCGAAGTGCTTTACAGAACATAAAAGGAAAAAGAAAAACAAACATTTAAGGATTATCTTAAAAGAGTTAAACATGTAATTATCATAAAGGCATTGCATAAAAGGAAAGATATTAAAATACAAACATTTAAGGCAAACGTGAATCCAACTAAGTTTCATTAAAAATTTGTTTCCACTCCAAATCTGATCTTCAATCTAACCCTTCAAACAGGCAAACTGTTCATTTGTCAGATTCTTTGATCAAAAGCAGCTGTAAACAAAATGCTTTTGTCTTGAGAACTGTAAAAGCGCTGAAACCCTCAGTTGCTCTAAATCAAGATTAAAAACTTACGTGTTTAGAGTGCCTTTGACTGTGCTATCAAAACAATAAAGGACAAGTTTTATTTAGTTTTTCTTTTTTATCATTTGTATTAACATCTTGTCATTTTAATTATTAATTTGTATTCTCTAATTATTTGTGTTCATTAATTATTTAATTACTTGCCACTGTAATGTACTTTTCCTCTTATATCTCTTTTTCTTTTCTTCATGTACAGCACTTTGAATTGTCTTGCTACTGTAATGTGCAATATAAATAAACTTGCCTTGCCTCTGATGTCAAAAGCATTTTCCAACAACAAAACTGCCGCAAACTGGATTTTTTTTCTACTTTAGATGATTCTCTATAAACCCTAAAGATGGTTGTGTTCCAGTAGATCAGGACTTTCATAAGTACTCAGACCAGCCTGTTTAGTACCAACATTCATGCAACATTCAGTGTCACTTAAATTCCCTTATTTCCCATTCTGAAACTTGGTTTGAACTTCAGCAAGTTGTCTTCACCACCTCTAGATATTTAAATGTATTGAATTACTGCCAGGTCAATGGGTGACCTACTGTTTGCTTTTATAAACAACTGAACAGCGTACCAGTAAGTTTATATAGTCGTATATGTATGTGAAAAGACAAAAAATTACTTGCAAATACTGTGAAACTGGTGTTTTTACACAAGCCCTTTTAAAGGCCTGTTAATTTATTTACATAAACACAGTTGGAATTGCTGCAGCATCCGCAAACTTCACAGACAGAAAAGCAATGATTGGGATGTACAAACCATGGTCCACAAGCAATAAAATGAGAGCTCTGAATCTACACAGTAGACAAAAGTACTATTTAATCATATAAGGCCATTTTCTTTACCAGCAGCCATCTAATGAGATTATACATCATGGATGTAGTGTTTCATTGATTTCAGTGTTATGCCTGATAGCCCTCACATTGCTGCAGGGCCTCCTTACCCATAATGTGAGACAAGAAACTTGTTGTATCATAGCATGTAATACCATCATGCAATTACGTCTGGTGTTCACTAGCACATACTATTGAAGTTAGCTGTCTTTGTAAAGATATTGTAATAGATCGAATCTACACAGGTGACCCCCTCCATGTAGACACAAAGAAACATAAAAGGCAACAACTGACCATGTATACCTTAATAAATGGCCATAGAAGAGTGGAGGTTGTGTGGGGGTAAGCCATAAAAAACTCAAAGGTGGCCTCTGACTGCCTTGCTTGTCATTGAATGGAGTCTTTCTCAAGGTTTTGGGTCAGCGCAGGTCAACATTTTGCCTGTTTGCTTTGTCGAAGAGAGGGTCAAGGTACGCTCTCCTGCCAGGACACTGTTAATACACAGGAGATAAATTAGCAAGCCCCCATCAGCCCTCTGGGAATAGTTTTGCCTCGCAGCACACCGGAGATTAAACCAAAGGTGAGCAATATTCACAAATCAACCAATGGTTGGGAGGAAAAAAGCCACATTTTATGTTGTTGTCTCTGGTCCCCAGAAATTGCCCTGAGTTTGCCTGCTGGATGTGCTCTAATGACCAAGGTTTTTAATTACATTTCTTTTAAAAAGAACAATCTAAAGTGAATAAATTATAATGCATTATACAAGTGTTCCTACAAATACACATTGTGGTTTCTATTCAAGGTAAAGAAAAATCAAATCACTGCTCATTCAATGAGTAATAAGATTTCATGGGACAAGATCCCACATTATCAAAATGACATCATATTTCTCATTTAAGTTAATGCTCTCTCACAATCACCTGCTGTCCACATTTCACTTCATCTCAAGTAAGTAATTAAAGTAAGCCTCAGATATGAAAATGAATCCCTTTAGCTCGACACAATGATGTTTGAGACTTTTATTTCAAATTAAGAAAGGAACTGCTTCTTGAGTTGTTACCCTGTTGTGTTGAAAGAGTTGGCCTATAAAGTTGTCGTCAGCTGGCCGAAAACGCTTGGCTAGGAATGCATTGAAGAAGGCTGCAACACTTTTAAATAGTTTATCACACAGTATTTTGAGTACTCTTTAGAAAAAACTAATGGTGCCTGAAAAGATTTTTAAGAACTGGAAAGTACCATGACTGGCTAACTGTTATCCTCTAACGTGTGCTAAAGTTAGAATCCTTTTTTTTAAGGGATATTTTAGATTTGGAATAGCATTTAATCTTTTGTTCAAAATCTAAAATACTAAGACGAGTTAAAAATGAAACAGAGATTCTTTGAAATACATAACATTTATGAACCTTTTATCCGATTTGAAAAAAAAAAAAACAGGAACACCTTAGAATTAGACAAGCATACAAAACACAACATATGGATTTCTCAAATCTGAACTGAATTGTTTTGCACTGATTACATTTTCTTCAATATATATATATATATATATATAAATTTCCCCCAATCATTTCTTGTTCTCGTAAGCCAATTATCATATCGTCTCCTCCCCTCCTCCCTTGAGCTAGCTGTATTATTGCACTTCTACTGCTCAGATTGGTGTCAAAAAGTATAAAACATGTTTTTAATAAAGCAGAGAGGAGATGAGACCATAGTCAACGAAAATGCTGTGTTACTCAGTAAAATTTTAGTTAAATTACTGAGTAACAAACAGGGAACACTTTGACAAAAGCACCAGTCTATGACCAGGTTGTTTTTAATAGAATAATTATAAATTAATTATTTTTATTCAAATCACATTCCTTCTGCATTCCTTGGATGATGGATCATTAATCCAAAAGGGAAATGTTTTTTTCTTTCATATAAAATGTTTTAGGACACAGCTTTTTGCCACACAACTAAGAGTATTGGGCAAAGGATGTTGTTTTCTAGATGGTGTAAGAGATATCTAATAGTGCTATAATCCTTAGGTGTCTATTCTAATTTGTTTTTGTTTAATCTATTCCCTGTTGTTCTTACCAATATCACACCCCTTCCCCTTGGGCATCTGTGATTTGGTTGATTGTGAAACTTATTCCTGTGTACCGCATGTCTGAGAATAATCCTGTGAATAATCTTCTTGTTTTGGTGAGCTGTTCTTTTCAAGATATCTTGTGTTAGATGGGCAGTTTGGTAGGGGTAATTTTATTTCAGCTAGTGTTTTCATGTTTTGTGGCTAGCCAAGGAGCTTAGGCATTGTACCTTTGTTATGTTAGAAGAATTATTTTTATTTTCAGTCAGAAAGAAATATTTGTGTTTGTTTATGGTTTTTGACATGGAGAGCCTGAAGTTTATTACTTCCTCTCTGTTTTGTTAAATCTGTGTGAAAACCCAAACTTGTAAAATAAATCATTTTATGATGAGTGGTGTTTTTTTCAGTAGTTTAAAGTTTGTTGGTTGCTACATTTATTTAATAAATTTTGTATAATACACTGTATCTCCTAGACTTCCATTCTAGGTTTCGTAACATTTCTTTCTCTGTCCAGCTTATCTTTGTTAATTAATCTCCCTCACTTAGCTATTCTCCTTACCTTCTGCCTCAGCTGCTCAACATCATCATCTGATTAACACTTGAGCGTTCAATTTCATTCTCCACACCTCCCTCAGTATACTAGCTCTATTCTTCTCACTGTTCTCTGCTGGATCCACCCATTAACACACCACTACTCCTTCTGTGACTCTGCCCCCAGCTCCGTGTTTTGTCCTCCTTGTAAGTGTTCTGTCATTATTATTAACTTCAATATGTTCATCCCACTTTCCTGTCTGCGCTTGGGACATTCACCTAACACACACAACATGAGAAATAGAGGTTAAGTTCATGTATTTATATATCTGCCATGTTGGCGACAAATCAAGCCTGAATATAATAAATGTTTTAGACAGGAGCCATTAAAAAGGTTTATTTTTAAACAAGTATGAATGACTGTAATGAGTGTGGTGTCAAAAATGTAACAAAAATTGATTTGTTGCTTTAGAATTTTTATTCGGTTATCCACAATTGACATGACAAGTTATTTTATCTTCTTACTCACTAAACTAATGGGTTGAAAATAAACACGACATACAAACCCAGGATTTAGTATTTCAAGAATGTAGCACTGTATGAACAACTTCTGTCTATTATCAATCTATTAATTAACTGGGATTCGGTGAATTTTAAAGGGGACCCCTTATGCAAAATTCACTTTTTGGTCATTTTCATACTTTCATTTGGGTCTCCAATGCTTCTACAAACAGTAGAAAAAACAAAAATAACCAAATAAAATAAATAAATAAAAACATTCAGCCGTTTTTTGGCTATAAATTTATGTTTTATTTTTTCTAGAAAGTGCCTAGCAATATTACCTGAGTACCCCTCCTGACTAGTAATTGAAGCGTAGCTCCACCCACTTGATTTTCAGTAAAGGATGACGTCTGGCTGGTTTTACCTTACATGCGCTTTACAATGGCTACCCTAAAAGGCAGCTGTTTTGTTGTTGGCCCACATGTGTCCATGCACATTCTCCTGCTGTCGGATAACATCGATTTGTGGCTTCATTAAATTTTTGAGGGCAATATTCCAGTCACATTGCAGATAACAGTACTAGTTTGCGAGAATCACTTCACCACGGACTGCTTTGAGAACTCACACCAGTACATGTCAGGATTTGCAGATAGACTTAAGGGCAGAACATAGTCGGGCGTACTGTGAGCAGCGCAGATTCTGCGCGCACTCTCTTCATAGTCGAGCTTACCAATTTCTTATCTTTCTGATGACAGATACCTACATTTCCCTCTCTTTCTACCATGACCACATCTGATGGGGAGGCAGAACTAATTCACCGTGTAGCTTTAGAAAAGGGTGGTGTTAAAGGCCAATTACCCAGACTAGGGACAAAGAAGAGGAATACACCTCAGTGTAAGGCAAGTACGCGTGACTATGTGTGGCCCTTGAAACTGAAGAAAAATCCAGTCCCTACTGCTCGTGGCAAATCTGCAGATGACAGAAATGTACTTCTTGTTGTGCCTTATAAGTTTCGGTTTCGTTGTCACGTGTACAAAGTGCTGGTGGGGAACGTGGCCAGATACAGCTAATTTGCATAAAGGTGACAGAGCCCTAAAACAGCTCATTCTGAAAGGAACTCAAAAAAGGGGAAACTGAGGAGGTGAAATCTCATTATCTGAGAATGATTTTGTGAAAAAAATGTAATTGACATGTTTTGTATAACCTATAGACCTATCCCAAATGTTTAAAAGGTAGTATAATAGGTCACCTTTAAAGACAACAATTGGGTGCATAAGTTTAAATGTTTTGAAAATTCTTCAACAATAAATTCTTCAAACAGAAGGATAAAGCAGGCTAACATTAAGCTAATGAAATTACATCAGTTTCAAGCTTATTGAAAATTTGAAGATACAAATTTTTTGTGGTTGTAAAAAGAAGAAATAGTTTTTAGATAGTTAAGCTTTTGCTGTCTTGACCCTTAAAATAAAACAAGAAAATTCATGCTATATCAGACACTGGTCTGCCTTGTGTTTATTCACATGACCCATGTGAATAAATACATCCTGCTACCCCTCCATACATCATTAACTGGTGTTAGCAAAGAATGTGTATTTAATTCCATATTGTGGGCCTCAGCTGGCTGTGGCCCTGCCAAACCCTTCCAGCAGCAGATTTACAGTTAGCCATTTTGTGGACTAATTGCTCAATGTTAGAGCAGGGAGGTCAGCTGTAGCCAACACACGGAGCAGGCTAACACACCTGCAACAAGCTGCAACGGAAATAAGGCACACCTTTAGAACAGCAGGACACAGTGTACCAGACGTCTCCTTGACATGTCCAAAACAAACTTTATATAGCTGTTCACACTGTGGTTCATTGTTTGGTTTTAATCAAGAGGCTTATCATTTTTCCCCACTGACTGGATGTTGCTGGAAGATATATAAAAAAGGTCAGATAAAAGAGAATATCTGATGGTGCAGATATATCTGCTTGTTGCTCCGCTTGATATGGCTGCAATCTCTTCAGTTGGGATTTTGTTTGTGATTCATCTTCTTCTCCTCTGCCCACAACACAACCTTTAATTTCCAGCTGGTTTCACCCACTGATCTGCTTGTGATTGGAGAGATTAGACATAAACACATGAAACCATGAAACTATCCTGCTGATACAAGGGATCATTGAGTGTTGCCACTTAATCGTTCTTGTAGGTATGATTAGAGATCAAGCCGTCCCCCTCATTGATTCTTAGCAGTTTTCACAACTTACTACACAGCCTATAGTAGTTCTGGGTTTTAAATGGCAGCTAAGCACAGTTTTGTCTTTGTCTGGTCATTTTTAATTGCTCTTAATTGCTATCTGCAGTTTCCAGTCTATTCTGAGCACTCTCCATCTAACGATTTTAACTGATGCTACCACTACTCAGTGATTCTCTTGACTTTATCATTGCTGGTGACCCTCCCATTTTCTAATTGTCCACAATTTACTGATCTCAGAGGCTACTTTCCCAGGCATAAGTGTCCTCCATCACTGAGCAGGAATAAAGGCTCATTAACGGGGGCCTCCCCTCTATTAAACCTGAGAGGTGGAATGTAGGGATTCCTTATATCTGCTTCGATTCAAGAACCATAAGAAATGCCAAGGTGCTGCCAAGATGCAATCTGGGTTTGTTTGATTATACTAAGCCAGATACAGCACTACAACTGCAAAAGTTGTCTCTTAAAAAGTAAAAAAAAAAAATCTTTAGGGGGAATTAGTTTTTGAAACCATTGATCATGAGATGTTTAAAAAAAATCACAAAAAATATGGCAATACAGCACCAGCCAATGACTAGGTAGTTCACCTATTTAGAATCCAGACTTCTATGTGTACAAATAAATGAAACCAATGTGGTGTGCCACTGGGTTTATTGTTGGAATGTAATGTAGTAATTAATTTTGTTTCTTGGGTGTAGCCAAAGCTATAGCTTCGGCTTACACCCTTTTATTTTGTTGTTTAGAAATATTTATTTTGTTGACTTTCAAATATTTTTTTTTTGTTTACTACTAATGAAGGGAACAGACATAAAATGAAGGAAATATAAAAATAGAATAAATAATAAATTAATTAATAAATAAAAATGCATAAGAATTGATACAAGAAGCATCATATAAATCAAAGGTTGCTAAGTTTATCAGAAAGTATAAACTCTGAAGTGAGAAAAGAAGAGGGTCACAGTTTCAATTTTCATAAAAAGAGTTGGAGAAAATCAATAGGCTGTACTTTGCCTTATTGCCTGCTTGCTGTGAGAAATAAGAAGTAAGAAAGAAAAGATTTGGGTTGTATTGTCTCCTATAGCACACTTACAGACTGAGATATTACATAAAAAATTCAATAGTAAAGCACAGTTTAGGAGCAAACCACACATACATACAGTACAATGCACACACACAACAGAGAAAAAAACAGAGGCTCAGAGAGATGAGATCCAACAAAGAGCACTTTTACTAGTTTTAGATGATGTTTTCTCTGGTGTGTGTTTCAATCTTGCTACAATATCCCCTATATCCCTTCTTGGTCTGCCAAAGTCCAATATCAAAAGGTGTGTCTAAACTTGTTCATAAACTGCCTCAAAGTTCGATCACAAGTTTTGGGATGCAGAATGTGAAAATGTGTTATCTTCTTTTGTTTTTTAGGTGTAGCTTAAAAAAGATGTTGAATTTTGGTCTGTTGGTTCAATCAGCCAAAAGAAGATTTGGCTGTGCAAATTATTTGCTCTTCACACTTCAATAGGAATCATATTTTGCGCTCTAGAACCAGAGCTTCTCAGTATCATGGTATTTCCTTTCCTAGAAATGATGTAATTTAATCAGAATGTGACTTTATGATTGGAGTATTTAAATTAGCTGGTTTAATTTGAACTTAATCAGAATAAGATTAATGTCAGTTTATACCAATTTAATTAAAATAACTGGTATCAGAGCTTATCTCAACCTGATGTATAATTTTAAATTTTGGTTGCTGTAACATATCTTTGTTGTGTGGTTGCTTATTAGTGCTGGAAAATCTGTTCTAGAGCTAAATTTGACCAGTCTTGCTACTAAGTGAGAGTATGGTCAAACCCAATAACATTTTAAGCATATCTGGATCATATTCTTTAGAACGTTTAGATAATATATCGGCCTTGACAGAGAACAGTGTAGTCAAAACCCCCTTGTGATTTTTCCATTTGCTTATAATGGTGAAATACTGATGTAATTTTGTTATTAAAATCCAGCACAGGTCAGATCATACACTGGTATATCAGGTGCATGCTAAAACATTTGTCTTTCTTTTTCAATAGAATCATAATCATTTAGTCACAAGGACATATGCGTGTTTTTGTCGTTCACCAAGTCTGACACAGTGCAGCTAATATTATGAGTTAGAGTGTAACCCAGAGCAGCTGCTCATGTCAGTAATGGGCATCAATAACCGGCGCCAGGCCTGTGGGTTGTAATTGTGTTGGAGGGGTCAGTATAGGGTCGACAGGGCATTCCCCCAGCCTGTCTAATGAAGGGAGCACAACTCTCTCTACACCAATACTCTGCACAGCCATCTCCAATCCCAGGCCCCATTGCCCATGTCAATCATACCATCTGTGGCTGAGATGTTGGCCAGCCAAGCATTGCAAAAAGGCCATTACAATTTACACTATTACACAAAAACCCTACCTTAACTAAGGCATTGTAGTGTTTTGTTTACTTTATCAAAAGCCAGTTTATATATCTAAATTAGCAAAAGATTAACAAATGTTAACAAATTCTATTGATGGAAGGCATAGACTGTTATGAAATCCTTACTAAATGATAAGCTTTAGTAAACATGCTGTAGGATTCTGCTATTTACATACAAAATTAATTAAAATGTATAAAATGATCTTAATGTTTGTTTTTTGTTTTTATTAGAAAGCAACACATATCCCTACTGCTGCAAAAAAAATAATGTAACATTTTAAATCTTACAACCAGAGTTAATGTTTAGGATTGATAAGCAGCAGTCTTGTAGCTTCCACACCATGACTGCCCATGTTAACTGACACAAGGAATATTTCCAGACAGCTGAATTAGTCTTTCTTTTAAGCTAGAGAAAAGTGTAGGGGCCTTATTTCAGCCTCCTGATAAGCAATGTGCAGAAGTATGTGAGAGAGAAACAACCTGTCTCTACTCTCCACTCAGTATCTTAGCTAAAGCACTTTAAACTGTAGGAAGGATAAGATGGAAAATAATAGCAGCTTTGAAATGTCATAATAACAATTTTGGTTTAACTTGATGCTGGTAGCAAGTTCAGGCCTAGTTAAAGAAAGCAGACAGATTGTAATAATTTCTACAAGGCAGATTCTTTGATGATTGATATGTGTGAGTTTGAGTTTGTGTGAGACTATTTCTTAAACAGTGGATCTCTACAGGAGGGTGTGGCGAGCTCGTTGTAGATACCAAACCTGACTGCAATTACATCATTTGACTGTTGGGGATTTAAGGAGCTGTTGTATGGCTAGACTTTGACTGATGATCAGCCTTTGGGGTAGAGTCATGTCTCCATGTGTTTTTGCCTACATTTCCTGGCTTATTCAACTATCTTTTGAGAAAGGTTACTTTGTATGTACTCTTGAGTATCTAAGTTGGCTTAGCTCATTCTTCATGTTTTTTGTGCCTCCCAGGTTAAGGTTCCAGTTGGTTTACACATCAATCCTCAGTTCTTTTGACCCATCATCTTCATGACAGATCTCTCCAGGAAAAAAACTATCCGCTCCACAGTCAACCACTGCAGCTCTGTTGTCTCCAGTAGTCATCTGCCCGCTCTCCAATACTCTGTTCAGTCACCTCCTGGATTTCCAGTCTCATTCTGCTCTTGGTCATTTTGGTTTGGATCAACTACACTCAACAAGAATCCTTCCTGGAACCCAATAGCTCTCCTCAATGTCACCATCTGCAACCCAACCCAAGTATCTCAGTTCTCTTCTTCCTTCAACTTTAAAACATTAAGCCTAATACATTGCCCTCACTTCAAAATAAATACCTTCAATATCCCTCGCTCCACCTAACTGTTCCTCTTAAATGGTGCAGAGCCATGGATGCTGAAATGTCTCCAAACTGTGCCTTCTCATTGTATTTCTGTAAATAAACCTTTTACCATTTTCTCTAGTATGGACAGGTGGGTGGGTGGTTGGATGGATGGTATTTGCAGGACTTTGTTTCAGCTTTTGTTTAAAGCGCTTCAGGAAACTAAAACCATGCATAACAGATTCTGTCCATTGGTGTTTTATAACCCCCAGGCAAAGACATGACATTTATTGACCTCCTATCTTTCTAGCTTAAACTCATTTATATAGCAAACGTGCACTTTACCTGAAAGTAGGTTTTGTTTAGCTTCTAAATTGAAATATACTTTGGAAGTTAAAAAAATGTGAGACAGAATTACCTACTTTAATTCTTAAGTACCAAAAGATATTTAACATGGTTACAGTAAATGCGTGGCATTTAGCCAAAAAAATATTTGCATGTTAGAATTGATCATATTAGCTTTCACTGCAAGACTGATTAAAATATTTTTAGAACAACTTTAAAGTGTTAGTCACCATTGACTCATCCGCAAATCATACACCGTTTGTGCGCAGCAGCAGGGGACCAAATCTGTTCATGTGATGGACAGATGTCGAGGGTAAGTTTATCTTTGTGCTCTTAAGTGAATTGAATTAGGCTTGAGAAGCCTTCAAGAGTTTGTGCACATAGGAAATAAAATTATTCAGCATTTATTGATATGTCTGAGTATGTCTTTTATGAGCAAGACATAAAGGACAAAAGGACTGCCTTGCTGAGAGGTGCATAGTAATTAACTCATTGATCATGAATGAATTCCAAGAGATTCAATAAAAATATTACATATATGTCCAGATCCAGCTTTTTTTTACTCCAATTGAAGCATAAAGTTTGAGTGCTGCAGGATTTAATTACAGATAAAGAGAGAAAAGCTGGGTCCCCTCATTTTCTTCTTTTATACCAAGATGCTCCAAAACATCAATGTAACACTGAATAGTGAGGGAATAAAAATGCTAAAGTAATAAAAAGAATGAGTGTGAAAAGACAGTATGTGTGACTTAGAGTAAGATTTATAAGATGGAGAATGTATGAACTGCAAATACGAGAAAGGCAGATTTACTTGTGGAGAATTGATTAAAACAGAGATATAGCAGTCCCTCCATGATTTTGCAGCCTTTTTTTGTAGTTCTTGCAGCCTTACATGACAGATTTTACATCAGCTTCTTCAAAAAGTTGCGAACAAAGTGGTGAATAGTTTCAAGCTCTCGTGTGGTGACTTGCTCTTTCTGGGGTACTTGTTTTCTCATGCGTTTTTTGTGGCTGAAAGGTGCTTTTCAAGCAACAACTTTTTTTCCACCGCAATGTCTCATGTAGTGCTAAACAGCTACTTTTGTGAAAAACTTTGGGAAATGAACTTGTGCACATTTTAGCCAAAATATTTCACAGCAAATGTGATGTTCAAAGTTTCATGATTCGAAGATAAAACCGGGAAAACAGGACTAAGGGGATTGGTCAAAACTGATCCACGTTGCAGTGACTGGTCAGAGGATAAGCATAAGATGTCATAATGTGCGGTTTGTGGTAGGACCAAAGTGCAGAGAAGGTTCCCGGAGCCTGCAGAATGAAGGTAAGTAGAGTTTTAATTATCCTTATTTACATGACAAGATAAGCAACCAGGAGCATTACATGCTCCAACCAGACCAGATTACACAATTCCAGACATCAGAGTATGATACAGTTATAGAACCAGACACAACTGAATGACATGGAAGACAACACAAGGAACCAGCGGGGAACAATAGAAACCAAAGAGCTTAAATACAAATGAGAGTACAGGGAGAACCAATCAAGAACAAGACCAGATAATTAGGGGGAACTCAGGACAGGTGTGTAACAGACTGCAGGAAGACATAGGGAGTGAAACCAATTAACAAGTCAAAAACACAGAACTAAGGGTAAACTAAGAATCAGACCAGGAGAAATAAACAAAAACACAAACTCAAAACACAGACACTGGTTGGATATAACAAAAGAAGACTAACGCTAAGGTGATTGGTCAGATTTGTGGAAGACTGCAGAAAAACTGCAGCCTGCAAACTGCAAATAATGTTTGAGTTTTGTTTAATAGCTGTGATAGCAAATTCCCAACTTCCTGGAAGACTGTAAGTACCAAAGATACATTTTCGATTCACCTCTACTTAGTTTATTTATGTTCAATTGCCCCAAGCATTGGCCTGCACTTGTTTAGCACTTTATCAAGTCTGGGGAATCCAAAGGACTATACACTACAATCAGTCATCCACACATTCACACACTGACAGCAAATAGCTTTATCTATGAACTTGTATATAGCATGGAAGACTCATTCACGGTCTGTCATACTGGTAAAATGAGAGCAGCATTGCTTCCTTTACACTGGCTTCCTAAAGAGAAAAAGTATCTAAACCAGCCTACTGCTGTTCCATCAATCCCTACAGCATGTCCAACGCTCTTTAAAATAATATTGTGATCATCTGTATTAAATGCAGTACTGAGATCTAGCAGGGCAAGTATAGATACTGTGCATGTCCATTCTATGAGGCTATGAGAAAATCATTGGTTACTTTCACCACTGCTGTTTCATTGCTATGAACTGTGAAACCTGACTAAAACCCTTTAAATAGGTTATTGCAGTTAAAATGCTCACACAATTGATTAGCAACTATTTTTCAAGGATTTTAGACAATAAGGGAATATTAGATATTGAACGAGAACTAGGCAGATTGTTTATTAGATATTTCTGCACATACAGTATCAACAAGCAGTCCTAGACATAAGCGTTATGTGAAAAAAACCTGCCCATGTCTGAAGAGAAACTCCTTACCTTTTCATCTAGGATATCTTACTGTAGAATAACACCTTATTGGATTCCCCCTCTCTGTGTCCACCTATAAACCCATTTAGATGTAGTCATATATTGCCTCTGATAATGTGGTTTCAGAATATAGATTGGAATTGTTCGCTGTCTTTTATAAAGATGGATTGTTCTGCCAATATTCTGTGGCTGGCTAGCGTTAGCTCGCCATGCAACTTATGACTTTCCAAACCCAAGCAGAAATGGTGTTTAATGCTTCCTTGAAAATGTATGGCTGCTGCTGTTTCCATTATCCGTTTAACAGCTTCTAACGGGGGGATTTATTTCTATAAATTAGCTCCTGTATAACATGACTGTTTCATGGATCATAAACTTTAAGGGGACAGTATAGTTTGAGGAAGAAAATAGCTAGCTGACCCTTATTTTTCCTGTGTGTTCTGTAGATGGCACTACCAGCTGTGACAGAGGCAGCTGTTCCGAACAAAACGTATTCTTCCTCCATCTACGAGGTTCTCCAATGTCCCAAAGTCGCCATTTGCTCATCAGCCTATTACTTTCAATAGGCGTCAGAGTAATTGGCTATTTCACACATGTAAGGGTTGAGCTGGCAGAGGGTAAAGGTCAGGCAACCAGGCTGTCAGTGTCCTGCACCACAGTCATCCATCAATTATTATCAGGAACAAGGAAAGCCACTGCGGCCCTGAGCCGGCACTTTGTCAAACCTCATCCAGGGCACCCTAGTTAATCCATTAACATGTGTGCTTGAACAGGGCACATTTCTATGTATCTGCTTCAGTGACTGTGTCGATAAGGTATTTGACATTACAATGTCCTCGTGGCACCTTCATCTATAGAAAGTAACAGACCTTTAAAATATCACTATCTGTTGATTAGAGGAGCAACAGTAGACACAAGTTTGATAAGTATCTCTGATTTGAATTGTTAAGTAATGATACAACCAGCTCATGAGATGAGGCAATACATGATTTTCAGTTCAGGAGAAAGAGATTTTAGCGATATTTTTGTTTTCGCAAATAGAGAAATGTCTTCATAAATCTGTAACTGGAGCAGAATAGTACAGGTTTTTATGCTTGCCTAATTCTACGGTGGTTCTATTTCCAAAAATTATTAAAATTCTTGTTTTTCTGTTTTTGTGAAAAATCCAGTTCAAGTTTTGCTCTCTCAAAATATTGAAGACTAAACTAAAGATGATCAGATGCAATCCAGACTTTAAAAATAGTTAAATAGCTATTTAGCTTTGTTCCGGGCATAGGCACACTAATGCATCTATGCCTCGCCCCCCAGCATTGTTGGTACAATGGTTTGGTCCATTGTACCTAACACCTGCAATCAGACACTGCAGTGCCATCTGAGGAGCAGAAGAGCAGTGACTGTAAAGCACAAATAACTGAAATCCAGTAAGTAGCTAATTAGAATAAAAAACATGTCACAATTTTACAGACTGATGTGTAGTGCCATGAAAAAAAGGGTTAAAAAACCCCCCTCAAAAAATTTTAAGTTTCAATATAATTTAAAAAATTGTTACAAGATTTTGTTTCTATGGAAAACATGTCTAAATTTATGAAAAACCAAAAGGATAAAATTGAATTTGTTTGGTCTCCAATAATTGAAAACATCACTTAGTGGCATAGGTTGTATTGGCTTTGCAACATTTTGGACTTTGTTGTGGTTTTGTGTTTTGACTTTAGTTTGGTTTTGTACTCATGTTTTGTTGTTTATTTCCTTCTACTGCCTCCTAGTGTTTGTTGTTTTTCTCTCCCCTCGCTTCTAGTTCCTTTTGTGGTGGCTTTCCTATTTCTTGTTATGGTTTTCTTATGATTATTATTATTATTATCTTTGTTCTCTAGCTTAGTTCCCCTAGTTTGCCTCTATTCCTCCAGTTCCTGATTGGTTAGTTTTAGTTATTGTTTAAGTTTGTTACACTTAGTTTAGTCCTCACGTTCTCTGCTTCATTCCCTGTTTATTTTCAGCCAGTGTCGGTTTAGTTTTGTTTACTTTCGTTCTTAGGGTTTCTTAGGTTGTAGTGTTCTTCTGTTCCCTCTAGTTTCTCTGTTTTACTTTAGTTAATTATTATTTCTAGGTTCTTATGTTCCTTTGGTTATCCATCTATGTTCATAGCTTCGCTTAGTTTTGTTTCTGTCAGGATCTGGGGTGTGATCTACCTGCTGCTAACCTTTTTCCACCACCAGGTGCGGCTGCCTGGAGGAGCTGGAGAGAGACAGGTGTAGCTCATCAGGCTCCTCAGTTGGGAAGTATAAGAGGAGACTGTGCCTGCACTTCTTTGCCTGAGCGTTTTGCCCTTGCGATACTGCTTATCGGCCACTCTGAAGATTTGTTCTTGTTTAAGAAAAGAAGATTGATTTCTTTTTTTTTTTTTGGGGTTACCTTGTACTAATTTTTCCCTGTCCTGAAACTTCCAGGTGCTGTTTCCCCGGATCCGACTTGAACTGATCTGAGGCACGGAGACTCTGTCAGAACCGAGTCCCGGATCGAACCATTTGGCTGACTCTCCTGTGAGCCTTCTAGCTGAGCGAATCCTGTCTGCCCTCCCAGTGCCACCACTTGGCACCGCCTTGCCAGCCACGGTGGATAAGACTGACCGCACTCACACACGCCCCAGGTTCTGTGGCTTCCCTCCCTTCACCTGTAAGCCGCACATCCTTCTCTGGCATGTTTCTGGGGTCCAGTCAGTAAGTTTGATCTTCTCCCGCAGCCAGAGTTGTCCAGTTCCGGTCTCCGTCTCCAGGGCCTGTAATTAAATAAACTAACCGTCTGAACTTTGTTGTCTCTGGTTGTTCTCTGCATGTGGGTCAGGTTGGCAGATAACATTATGACAGTTTCCCTGAGTTTTGTTTTACAGTGCTTAATTTTAGTTTGGTTTTCATAGTCTAGTTCCTCTCTCGTTCCTTTTTCTAGTTTGGTCAACTTAGCAATTATTCTTACCCCCTCAGTTTCTCTACAGCCTGGTTCACACCTGTTGTCCATTCTCATCTGATTACCTGCCTCAGTCTCTCATTGGTTCATACTGCACTCCCTTCTGTTTATTAGCTCTCTGGTTTTCATTCTTCTTCGCTGGTTCCTTCCGTTAACAACCACGTTACCTACCCTTGCCTATGTTTTGAGATTAACTATGATCCTGCAGAGTCAACTTCTGTAAGTCTTTGGAAATTGATTTATTGTTTTGTACCTGCAGTGCTTTTGCTTCGTTTTTGTTAAACCTTTGGAATTAAACTGAAGACATTTTACTGCCAAGCTCTTGTCTGCGCTTTGACCACTCTAAACCTCAGAACGTGACAATCAGGGGCTGAAGGGTATGGGGATGCTGACACTGGTGCGGTGTTGTTCCTAGGTGGACTGTATGTTTTGGGTGTTGGCCTGGGGCGGCTATGGGTCTGGCAAGGAGGTGTCATGGTGGTTGCCTAGGCTACTGACACTGAGGCCAGGTAGGGCTGTGGACCACTATGCCCGCTTGTCTAGCCTGGCGCCGCTTTTGGCTGGTGTGGACGGGTTTAGGGCTGGGTGCCTGAGTTACCTTCCTGAGTCCACAGCACCTGTGAGCCAAGGATGAGCAAAGGTATTTAGAAAATTTAACTAATGTATTTGAGTTCATTTTTCATTGAGAGGGACAATTTGAACAAGTTATATCTTTAATCAACCAAAGATAATCTAAACATTTATTCTCAGTTCCCCTTCAGAATTTCCCATCAAGTAGTCTTCCGTCTCTATTTAAATAATAATTAAAATACATTAATGAGAAGTTCAAAACTGTTTGCCTTGTTCTGTGTGACTTAAAATTTACATTTGTGTTTTCACACAGACACTCTTGCTAGCTGCTCATTTTAAAAGACTGGTCGGCACTGAGGCCACATTCACCAGTTGAATCCCAGTTGTGGTCTAGCTACACCAAAGCTTCGCCATTACCACAAAACTCTCATTCTGTTTTTACTCTCTACAATAATCACACTTCATGCAAGTATAGGTTGCAAATTATATCACCATGAGATATCTTGACATGAGGTGAATCAAAACCCATCTACTATCCTATCAGCATTACTGACTTTGATGAAAGATGAATAATTAAAGCAAGGAAAATATTACAACAGACGGCTCCCAATTGTTTTCTCCGCCTACAGAGTCCGTAGAGAAGATGCTTGGCAGGTTTTCTGCCGGTGCTAAAACACAGCCTGTTCCTGAACACCACTGAAACACCTCATCTGGACATGGAAGAAATCTTTTTATCATTCTCATTCACTGCGATGTTGATTTACAAGCAACAGCTTAAGAAAACTTGAATATAAAATAGCTTCCCTTACTACTAACTTTGTTCAGTAAATCTACTGCTTAGCTTTCTGAGAAGTTATTTCAGAAAAGGGGAATCTGTTTAGGAGGAGATTTAAAGTTTTAAATTGGAGTAAAAGAGAGCTGATGATGTTTTCATGTTCAGAAACAGCACTGCCCCGGCCATCACTTTGCTTATCTGTGAAGAAAAGATAAAGGAGAGTAGGCTTCTGGTTGGCTGGTGAATTGGTTGGCTGGGTTCCTGCTGTCAAATTATGATAGGTGTCATCTATCACCTATGAAAAGGCCTGAGGGCTCACCACACCGATCATGGCAGTGCCAGATGTTGAAACTGAAGTGCTACACACAAACACACGCATATAGAAACACACAAATATAAATCACACAGACAAACGCATCCAAAACCATGCCACTGTCTTGGATGATTAAATTACATGTGGGCACAATGTAGCGGTAACAATCTCCTGTTTTTTGTTGTCGCTTCACAAATCAGATGTGTAGTTTTCAGTGAACACCGATCCACTAAATTAAGTGCATTTAAACAGGTGTGCAGAAAACAGACACCTGCATATTTGAACGTATGTGGGCAAAAAGGCGATAGAAAGAAGAGAACAAGCATCAAGTTGTTATATTACCACAGACAAAGAAAGGAGCTTCCCCTCACCGCCCTGTGTCTGATGGACCTGCACAGACAAAAGGGAAGCCAACCACTGCACGAGCAATTACAGCAACAACTTCATGTCTGCGTATCCCCTCAGGGGCCAGACATTATGAGCCCACCTGTCAAACACCCACATACTTTAGCAGAGATTCACTAAATGCACACAGGAGCCCTAAGTCACAATTAGACCAAGAGAAAGGAAGTTCTCTGGGCAACACTGCTACTGAATTCCTATAAAACACTTAAAGTTACATACATAAACATACATACATATATATATATATATATATATATATGAACCCATTCACACCTAAGGACAATTTAGAGAGATCAATTAACCTGACAGTCATGTTTTTGGACTGTGGGAGGAAGCCGGAGTACCAGGAGAGCACATGCAAACTCTTGACCAAGAGTGGCAATTATTTTTTCCAACAGGTCCAGGTTGGTGTGGAAAGATTTTTTCCCTTTATAAATTAAAACATAATTTGAAAACTGTTTTTTTTTTAATTCACTAAGGTTACCTTTGTCTGATTAAAATTTGTTTGACGATCTGAAACTTTCAAGGGGGGAAAGGAGAAGCAAAACCATATGAAATTTGTAAGAAGGCCAGTCCTTTTTTTATGGCCTTGTGTCTGCATACGAGAAAGACAGAGCTCATTAAAATGTGTGGGCTTGGTATTTTTGTTGTGAAAAACTAAATTTCAATTATGGCCAATGTAAAATTAATTTTCCATGGAGCACAATGGTATGGAGCATTACTAAAAGTGTTATGCGTGTGATTTTCTGTAAAGCTTCAGTGCTGGCTTTACTGGTTGGGTAACAAAATCAGTAAATCACTTTGGACAGATGTCTGTTCTCTTGGAATAACTCACACAACATGCAGATGATTACAAAATAGATAGGTCTTTCTGAGGTTAACTCAGATGTTGTGAATTTACTTTAAGTAAAAACTTACAAAGCAAAGACATCATTGTCTAGACTTTCTGAAATTGTATTTTAATATTAGCTCATGTTGGCATGAACTTTGAAAAAAGTAAAAAGAAATGCTATTTTTCGCCTTCATTATTCTGGAATTTAGCAAATACGATAATGTTGGTAATTCTAACTGACCTAAAACAGGAAAGGTTTAGTGTGATTCAAAGTCTAAAGTGAGAAAGTTAAGTGTCTTTTGCATGCAGCTTTTACATACATGCAAGCTGTGTTTTTGGCGAGATATTTAAATCCCTAACCTTAAAAGTGTTATGTTTAACCACTTACCGCATACATTTATTTACAACAATATGGAATAAAAAAAAGTTGTGTTTTTGTTGTAAAACAGAGCCTGAATTTAGAAGAGGCTGTTAATTTGAAAATTTCACTTACAATATATATGAATTAAAAATATTTGCATGAAAATGGCTAGATAAGGCATAATTGGGAATTAGTGGTGTGTATATACAGGTCCTTCTCAAAATATTAGCATATTGTGATAAAGTTAATTATTTTCCATAATGTCATGATGAAAATTTAACATTCATATATTTTAGAGTCATTGCACACTAACTGAAATATTTCAGGTCTTTTATTGTCTTAATACGGATGATTTTGGCATACAGCTCATGAAAACCCAAAATTCCTATCTCACAAAATTAGCATATTTCATCCGACCAATAAAAGAAAAGTGTTTTTAATACAAAAAACATCAACCTTCAAATAATCATGTACAGTTATGCACTCAATACTTGGTCGGGAATCCTTTGGCAGAAATGACTGCTTCAATGCGGCGTGGCATGGAGGCAATCAGCCTGTGGCACTGCTGAGGTCTTATGGAGGCCCGGGATGCTTCAATAGCGGCCTTTAGCTCATCCAGAGTGTTGGGTCTTGAGTCTCTCAACGTTCTCTTCACAATATCCCACAGATTCTCTATGGGGTTCAGGTCAGGAGTGTTGGCAGGCCAATTGAGCACAGTGATACCATGGTCAGTAAACCATTTACCAGTGGTTTTGGCACTGTGAACAGGTGCCAGGTCGTGCTGAAAAATGAAATCTTCATCTCCATAAAGTTTTTCAGCAGATGGAAGCATGAAGTGCTCCAAAATCTCCTGATAGCTAGCTGCATTGACCCAGCCCTTGATAAAACACAGTGGACCAACACCAGCAGCTGACACGGCACCCCAGACCATCGCTAACTGTGGGTACTTGACACTGGACTTCTGGCATTTTGGCATTTCCTTCTCCCCAGTCTTCCTCCAGACTCTGGCACCTTGATTTCCGAATGACATGCAGAATTTGCTTTCATCCGAAAAAAGTACTTTGGACGACTGAGCAACAGTCCAGTGCTGCTTCTCTGTAGCCCAGGTCAGGCGCTTCTGCCGCTGTTTCTGGTTCAAAAGTGGCTTGACCTGGGGAATGCGGCACCTGTAGCCCATTTCCTGCACACGCCTGTGCACGGTGGCTCTGGATGTTTCTACTCCAGACTCAGTCCACTGCTTCCGCAGGTCCTCCAAGGTCTGGAATCGGCTCTTCTCCACAATCTTCCTCAGGGTCCGGTCACCTCTTTTCGTTGTGCAGCGTTTTCTGCCACACTTTTTCCTTCCCACAGACTTCCCACTGAGGTGCCTTGATACAGCACTCTGGGAACAGCCTATTCGTTCAGAAATTTCTTTCTGTGTCTTACCCTCTTGCTTGAGGGTGTCAATAGTGGCCTTCTGGACAGCAGTCAGGTCGGCAGTCTTACCCATGATTGGGGTTTTGAGTGATGAACCAGGCTGGGAGTTTTAAAGGCCTCAGGAATCTTTTGCAGGTGTTTAGAGTTAACTCGTTGATTCAGATGATTAGGTTCATAGCTCGTTTAGAGACCCTTTTAATGATATGCTAATTTTGTGAGATAGGAATTTTGGGTTTTCATGAGCTGTATGCCAAAATCATCCGTATTAAGACAATAAAAGACCTGAAATATTTCAGTTAGTGTGCAATGAATCTAAAATATATGAATGTTAAATTTTCATCATGACATTATGGAAAATAATGAACTTTATCACAATATGCTAATTTTTTGAGAAGGACCTGTATATATAAATGCTACCTTAACAAGAGTCTTTCAGAAAAGATGTTGCAGTAAAAACATCTCAGCTTATGTTCACCGTTGGGGATTTTCTGCTTCCGTCTCATTTTGCTCAGACTGTTACCAAAAAACTTTAATCTTAGTTTAGTCTTTAAAACAGTTAATGACAAAAGAAAACAGTGTAAAAAAACAAGAAAAACATCATTCTTTGCTTGCAGGCAAGGGTATTTGCACATGTTGTTTTTTTTTACTGTTTTATAATTTCCAAAGTCATCTCGAATTGCAGAGCAACATTTCAGAAGTTTAATATTTTTCTGAGGAAGAGCAGTTGAACCGAAATGTGCATCCTCACATTATAAGTCACAGGAATATGACTTGTTTGAGTTAAAATGATAGCGCATCCCTATTTGGTACAGCATAAATGTTGTGAAAACACAGAGAGAGGACAGAGAGATGGAAAGAGAAGGATAGACATGTGGACACCTGCTGTTAACATCTTAGTGAATGGTAAGAATTAAGCAGAAACCTATAATAGCCAGAGAATCACACTGAACTCTGTTCTTTTAGATGTGTGGTGTAACATTTTACATATATTATACATTTTAACATATACTATACTTATCTAATGTCATAGGTTTCTTTTAACTTTATGGTTCTTAAATATTACACATTTAGTTTTATTTCTAGGGCTCAGTTGAGGCTCAGTTGAGGCTTAGAAAGAATCAGTAAGTACTTCATTTTTTTTCTTGACAAGAGAGAAAATAAAATACATATAGAATATTCAAATAAATACAGCAGTGATCAGTATTGATTTACTTCCTTTTTTCTTTCAAATTAAACTTGACATTTTTTCTCGTACTGTCATGGTGGGTGGACCTAGAAGATGCTGTTCTGCTAAAGGGGGGGCTGGATCTAAATAGTTTCAGAACCACTGTTTCAACTTGATTTTTGGACTGTTATTAACTGTTCACTGACACACCTAAATAAAGACTAGAATTTAGGCCTTCCATCTGGACCATTTTACCTCAGACTGCCTTATGTAGTGATGCATGACCTTGGTGTCTAGGTCCTTGAATTGCCATGCAGACAACATGTATTCTCCAGTTTTTATATGTCAGTCTATTTCTCCCCTTCTTGTCTGGAGAGACACTTTTAGCACATTTAAGTTGACATTTTCTTCTAAAGTGATCTATTCTTCACTCTCATACACAGTTTCACTGTTGAATGGTTTCTCCAAAAGAAGCAATGTGCCAGGCTTCAATGAGTCTCATTTTTACAGTGGTCGATAACAATAAAATCCTCAGCTACAATGTGGTCTTATATATCCTTCAGCTGAAAGACAACTTTCTGGCAAATCCATGCTTTAATACGCTCTTCATTGCTGCCGAAGTATGATGTCAACAACAAACTTTCTAGACGAGAACTGATGAGGAGGAGAGAAACATAGAAATCTAAAACTCATGGAGCTTTTGGTCAACTGAGGTCAGATATCCAGTAATATACTATAAAGGATGGAGAATAACAGGACAAATTACTTTTCATTATGTTTAGAGCATGCCGGCGTGGAGCAGGAACACTATTAGGTGAAATATTTTGGTACATAAATGTCACTGCCTGCTAATGGCAAGATAATCTAAAGCTGTTAGTTACTGAAACCAAATGACAGCTCCAAAGAAGAGATTAAGTTTATGAAAGACCACTGCATACAGTGATACAAACAAAAACAACCCTGGTGATGCATGGTAATGCTGGATAAAAATGGTTTGTTGATGTCAGATGTCAGAGGAGAATGTGGAGACTGATTTCAAAGATAAAAAGGCGGCAGTAGCTCAAATAACCATTCATTATGACCAAGGTTTGCACAATAGCATCTCTGAACGCACAATTTGTTGAACCTTTAAGCAGGTGGGGTATTGCAGAAGAAGACCACATTGGGTGTCACTACTGTCAGCTAAGAACAGAAAACTGAGACAATAATTCACACATGCTCAACAACATTATAAAACACCAGATTGGACATTTTTATTGCCTGGTGTGATGATTCTTAATTTCTGATTGTAGGATCAGACATTAGTGTAAACAACATGAACACATGCATCCATCCTGCCTTGTATCAACAGGTCAGGCTTCTAGTAGTTGCATAGTGGTGGTGGGGATATCTTATTGACAAACTTGGGGCTATTTTGTACCAATCCAGCATAATTTAAAGGCTACAGCTTAGGTAAGTATTGTTGCTGACCATGTCCATACCATTATGACTGCAACCTCTGATTGCTATGTCACACAGGATAATGCACCATGTCACAAACATCAAATCATCTCAAACTTGTTTCCTGAACCTGACAATGAATTGTCTGTACACCGAAACCAATTGTGAAAATAATATAACAAAATTATGATGAATAGACATGAAGTGGTGAGCAGATTACTTCACATTGCTTTAATGTGGTCCTAATGGCAAAAAAAAAAACATTGAAAATGCTCCTTTTTTGTGTTTTCACACATTGATCAACCATTTCATACACCTTAGACTGTATCTTAACTGCGGTCTACACTCCTTAAAAACCTGAGAAACACCCCTTTGGTTATAACGCTTTGAAGCAGGTGCTAACTTAAACTTTAGTAGCAAGTAATGGTTAGCCAGTAGTGGTTTTCTCCCACAGTGTTTAGAGCCTTTTTGGTCATTTTTCACCCAAAAAGTATAGGAGGCCTCTTCAGTGCATTGTAACTGATTGGCAGTCCGACCAGCAGTCGTTATTGGTCTACTCCATCAGCCAACAAATATTTCCTTTTTTATGTCAAAATAAGAGAGACTGGCAGCCCCCTAAAAATACTGATAATTTGTACACTCTATATTTAGTTATAAAATGTAGAGTGAAATAATTATATGTATTTCTAAATACATTTATTTTTTAAAAATGCCATTTGATTATTTAATTTGGTTATATATATTTTTTTGTAATTTAATGTGACATTTAATGGTACATTTCTTTATTTCATGGGACATTCACATTTATTTATTTATTTCATGATAAAGTTAATTTATTTAACTTGTCCCTTTTGGTCCTCCATACACCTCAGCGTTCACATCACACTGATCCTGAAAATTACCTTGTGACCCCCCACAGGGTGTCTTCCAACCCCCTGGGGGTCCCGAGCCCCACTTTAGGAACTGTTGGTGTAGATTTATGGCAGATCCAGGCTTCAACATCAGATAAAGTCAAAGATTTATGTGTGCCAATGTTAAGATCCCAGCATTAATCAATGGACATTGTGAATTAGATGCCTGAAACAAAAAGGAAAAACAGAAGATTGCTCATTTTTGACTTTATATGGAAAAAATACCTGCAGCATTTGCAGCAAGCGCACCATCTACCTGAACAGGTATCTATTACTATAGTGCTTCAATGAGATGTCGAGAAAATTATACTACTTTTGTCATGATCTCTCTTTCTGAAGAATGCAACCCAACAATCCCAGAATGCAATGCGGTGTGATGTCTGTGCCCACTCTCTATAATAACCTTACATCACCAGACAAATAAACACACGGGCAGCCATGGAGTAGCGTTTTGCAAGACACACCTTGCTTTGACAGGAAAAATTGTGTTTTAATATTGCTCCCCTTGTCAACATTTTAATAAGTGCAGTTTTTTAGTCTGCTTTGGATTATTATTTAAATGATCTGGCTGTATCTGTGTTCACAGATCAATGTGACATTAGCAGATCACCCACAGAGATGGCAGCTTCCCATCTGTGCCTCATGAAAAATCTGCTACACCTTTTAAAGGTGGGATATAGGGTGAAAAGACGGCTAGATATATATTTTTTTTGTTATGTCCATAGCAAGGTTTTGTTATATGATCTACTGACACAAAATGTCCTTCCACCAGAAACTTGGGAACAAATGACAAAGATTTTGACCTATTGCAACAATTTGATTTTAAGTTAAAAGGAACATATCATGCAAAATCCACTTTAAGCGCTTAAATACATTTTGTTGTGTGCTTGGAGTCTTTAGGGGTGCAGAAAAGTTTAATTGAGTCTCTCCAGCTGTTGCGGAGATATCTTTAAATTCTGTTTTCCCCATCATCTATTACATGTTTTGAGCTGTTACATCACAGTATTTCTGCTGAACTAAATAAGGTGACTCATTTTGCGTTTTCACCATTTTTATTTCTCGCTGTGATTTTGTAGTCCAAACTTATGGGGGAAATTTACTGCCAAAAATCAAGAGCACATATTTTCAATTTGAGAGCTAGATTTCATTCTGCTTGTACTCAAACTTAGTAATGCTTGCACTCAAAACTTCTGCTTTATTTCAAATATACTCTGTTCTCTCTAAAATCTTTGTTTCTGCACTCTGATCTAATGCTTCTTGCATAGATAATTTCTCCTCATGCTTGCTTCATCCTCCTTGCATGCAAACTTGCTCTCTGCTCAGATCAAAACTACGCTCTCGAGTTTCTTCCCTCCTCGCAAATTCTTTTTGCTCTCTCTCAGATTAAAGTCGTATCATCTCCTATCCAACCATATCAGCCAATAGAATGACAGTGTGCAACTGCTGGGTTACAGGCTTAGTTGGGGTGCGCTTGATTCCTTATACTGAGTGTACCTGTGTTGGTACTTCCCTGACACAGGTCATATGGAGCAAAATCTGGAAGTAAGTGTTTCTATCCATCCGGTGCGCATCACTATTTCGTGAAATAGATCAATCTACTTCAATGGATAGCTCAACTCAGCAAAGTACAATGACAACTATCCTCATTTTAAACATTCAGTAGTTTAATATGTACATCTGTAGGGTTATTTTACAGTTACAAACCATTCTTAGTCTGAGGCACAACTAAAAAACATAACTCCTGTATTGTGTGTGTGGTGTGTGACATGTCTCTCAGAATTTTCATTTAGAAAATTAACACTATCATCAATGCCAGTTGGTATTGTTGACCAGAGCTCTGTCTCCTTTTCTCTTCTCTCTCTTCAAAAGCAATAAAACAGGAGGGCTGAGTAAGAGAAATACTTTAATATTTTGCCACAGACTTTGGACTTTTACAAAGGCTATAAAATATAACGGCTCACCCACACTGGCTTCACCATCTGTGTGTTTTGCTGTCTGTCGAAAATAGAAGCCATTCTAGTCAATGCGGAAATTCACACTGGTGTTGTGGTGCTGCGGCATTACAGAGAGCTCTTGTCTCTCATCCATCAGAGATACAAACTGGGTCTATATTTTACGAATGACAAAGCACACGCGCTTGAATTTCAATGGAATTTCAATGAAAATTCACGGATGGCGGAGCTTCTGTCGGATGCATGAACAGATTCTAAACGCAAAAATGGAGGAGACATGGAACGTAGTCAGTGTGAACTAGGAGTCAATGTGGGCGGACGTAATTGACATTAATGGCCTGATATGTAAAGGCAGACAAGAAACTGAATAGGACAGTTTTGGGAAAATAAGTTATGCGGAAAAGAGGTTCCATGTCTCATAGTGGAAATGCACCTTAAGATGCCAACAGGAGTCTTTGTAGACCTGAGTTTTAGTTCCTTTTTTTTATTGTATTTGTATAAAATCTTGTGATGTGACTTTACCTTATAAGCTGGCATGGTATAGTCCCCTGGCATTCTCACCAACTATAAAACAAAAGCCAAATTTCAGCTGACTGCAGAATTTATAAAGGACCAATATTTTAAAGCAGCAGTTATTTTTAAGTCGAAATGTGTGTTGAGGTTCCAAAATCATACTTATTAAGGTTGTAAAACCATATTTATGCCATGGATGCAGCCAGTGAACAGCACGGTGAGGACGCTTCACCTGAAGAACTACACACACTAGAGTAACAGGTTGTACAATTCTCCAGCTCTAAAAATATCCTTATCAAGACAGAACATATTTCACCCTGTCACACTTTTCCATCGAAAGATAACAAAGCCAAGATGTGAAGGAAGATGGTGGAGGTGGGGTGGAGGAGGGATGAGCTCAGCTGACAAGCGAGGAGGAACACAGGTGAAGGTCCTTCAAAAACAAGGTGTCGGAAGGTGATTGGATGATGAATCAGGTGGACAGGATGCTGATTGGATGGCCGGGAGACGCACGGGGAAGTCATTGGACGGTGGAGACGGCGAGGGTGAGTCTTTCATTCTGAATTTTCGTTTGAACTCCATTTTTGATTCTGATTTTTTATGTAAAAAAACAGACAGTGAAAATAATAAACATTTACATGGAAAAAAGGAAAATTATAGCCATGGCTAATTTCCATCTTTAGTCCCTTGACCAACACATATACACGCACAATACAGACCATAATACAAAGTGGATCATGCAGTGAAATAATGGACTGGCTATTAGAATCAAGGTGTACCATGTGCTGAACAAAGACCTGATTTCAATGTTTTCTAGCAGCTCGTGCTTCTTGCAGGTTAAATAAATATCAAAAGTCAAATATCTGTTTAATGTTGTTGACCTTGTAGGTTAAACTGTTGAATGGCATCTCATTCAGTCATGTTCAGAATGCAATAACAAATTCAAATGTGTTTGCTGATAAGGAGATATGGTAAATAACTTACACATTACTACTATGTTATTTATACGGTAAACAATAGTGTGCACTCTGACTGAAAGTGAACAAGGAAATGCTTTATGTATACAAGTGGCCTATTGCTACAACTGATTACAGGTCCTAATACAAATGTCTTACCTGTATGTTTACATATAGTGGGATTTGCTGGATATAACTGGGTGTGTGTTGCCTTGTTATGAGTTTCTGTCAATTACAAGACTTCATTTCCATTTTATGCTCAGCTAGCTGCGATTTGAATACCACTGATCCCAGTTCAGCGCACCAACCTTCAGAAGCAGGATTGGAGGTTGAGAGCTCTCAGTGGGAGGTATTCAAAATGTTGAGGTGAAAACAGTTTTTTTTTTCTTTTTACTCAGAGGAAATTCAGACATTTTAAATGATTATGTGAATGCCCTCTCAAACATTTTTCCTCATCACATTTGCTTGGCATTATTTATTATTATAGTTTGACATTGTTTATTATATTTGACATTGTTTATTATATTTTACATGACCATTTTTAAAGAAATCAGATAGAGCACATAATTGCATTTCTTTAGTTTTAACTTGTATGCATTTGGCATGTATTTGGGTGTACATAATTATGTAACGGCAAAAGGAGGATTTGGTGAAAATTAAATCCAGGAAATGCTCATCAAAGCAAAGACTTGTCAAATTTTCCAGAGGGCCTGGAAACACTATCAAGTAAAACCAGACCTTTACATGCATGCTCCAGTTCTGGCTATGTTATATATCCATCAAGGAATATCAAAATAGAATATTGCTTCTTAATTCCTTCAGATATTTCCTCCTGGTCTCAACTTTACACTACATCCTGTAACAAATCTTGAATGTTTGACAGTAAATTTACTGTAGACTGAACAGTGCATGAAATCTCTTACTTTGTTTATTTTTCTGGCAAAAGGTATTTAAACAGTCTGTAATAATTCATCTTTACCAAGGCTGACTGACAGTTAAGCATGGCAGTTATCCCACAGTTTTTATATCACACATAACGGAATTGCCATGTAAATTATAAAAGCAAAACTACCAAAGATCTTCCAGGCATGCTGATAAATACTGTTCCATATACATTCAGCGCAGCTGATAGTAATATCAGTATTTTTAACAAAATAATGGCAATTTAGCTATAAATATGTGACAATAGACATGCAATTGTTACTATTATCCTCAGCTTTAACATTCTTGCTCAGTTAGGAGTGACAGTGAGCCACCATTAACAATATCAGGAGCATGAAACTCAAGCAGGTACTTAAAGTTTAGACATTATTTTCTTCACAAATGTGATTTCCCTATTAGGACAGGTCAAACTGTCTTGAATAAGACAGGCAGAAGCTATGGCAAAATAAGTCGATTTTTACAGAAGTACAAGTTACAAGTGAAATTCCAAAATGCACAGAAAAATACTGCATTTTTCATAGCTTCACAGCTATATTTCACAGCTATATATAAATATTTACACAACCACACACACACACACACATATATATATATATATATATATATATACATATATATATATATATACACACAGGGGTGAAAGTGAACCGTTACGGTCCGGTACTGCGTACCACGGTAAATTCGTGAGGACACAAAGAAGATCAGATCCGCTACCAATAGGCAGTCTAAAACGCAACTCAATCTGTTTATAAATATAGCTATTTTCTCCTCATTCCTCTCATTAAAAACCGCGAAAACAACCAAACTGTCACATTTTTAATTTAAATGAAATCAAAACTTGATCACAATGCAGAGAACAATAACT